>NW_028274822.1:30315833-30618863 GCF_037043125.1 Eumetopias jubatus
AAAAGAAAATAATAGTTTTGGGCGAAATGAACAAGTTCTTTCTCTCATCCACTTCTTTTTTCTCTTTTCTTCCAAAAATGATTGATAGCTCTATTAAATATCTCCTTGGCTAGCCAGGAAGACAAATGGTTTGTCACGGAGTTTGCTTATCCCAGAAGACATTAAACCTTTGTCTGCCAGCCCCCATGTGCTGTCAGTGTGGGCAAGGATGGTAACTTGTTAGAATCTGAGTCCTTTCCTCCTTTCCGTACACAGATACAGAATCCCATTGCCTGTGGTGGGACTAGCCAACTCCAGATGGTCAGATCTTTTTTGGGGACTTTGAAGTAAGCATGAAGGGTAAAAACTGTCATTTTGAATTATTTGTAGGCTATGATTTAAAGCACTGTGTCCTTTTAATGATTCAAAAACCACTTGCAATGTAGTGCCATGGAAGAACACTTTGAACTTCCTAGAATTGAAACACTCTTTTTCCCAATAACATTTCATATTACAATTTCAAAATAATAAAACCCCATCTAAATCCCTAGTATATGCTAAGGAAAATGTTAATAAATCATATAGCTTCTTCTCTCTCTCTCTCATGAACTCTCACCCCTCTACCACCCCCTCCCCAACCAACTACCACCACCCAAAATATAAGCTCCAAGAGAGCAGGGTTTTGTTTTGTTTTGTTTTGTTTTTGTCCAGTTTGTCAATACATGTTTCCTTTGCTTAAGATTGAGCCCAGCACTTAATAAGTGAAAATATTTTTTATTTTATTTTTTTCTGATTCTGTTTTTTTAATAATATTCTGGAAAAGGCAGAAGTATAGAGACACTATATCATTTAGTGGTTATCAGGGGTTTGGGAGGGAGTAGGATTGAACAGATGAAGCCCAGGGGATTTTTTTTTAAACGTATGCGTCTATCTGTATGATATTGTAATGGCAGACACAGGACACTGTCCATTTATCAAAACCCATGTAACTTTACAGCACAAAGAGTGAACCTTATTGTATGCAATAAAAAAATCAATTAGGAGATTAAGGGATCCCAGGCTGGAAAGCAGATTGTTCCAAAGGAATCTAACCATATCACTGGAAATGTGTGATACAAGCTCACTAAAGTGGGGAAAGGTGGAGAAATTATGGTTTAATGGGTACAGAGTTTTGTTGGAGATGATAAAATGGTTTTTTTATTGTTATGTTAATCACTATAGATTACATCATTACGTTTTGATGTAGTGTTCCATGATTCATTGTTTGTGCATAACACCCAGTGCTCCACACAGAACGTGCCCTCTTTCACACCCATCACTGGGCTAACCCATCCCCCCACCCCCCTCTCCTCTAGAAACCTCAGTTTGTTTTTCAGAGTCCATCGTCTCTCATGGTTCGTCTCCCCCTCCGACTTACTCCCCTTCATTCTTCCATTCCTGCTATCTTCTTCTTCTTTTTTTTTCTTAACATATATTGCATTATTTGTTTCAGAAGTACAGACCTGTGATTCAACAGTCTTGCACAATTCACAGCGCTCACCATAGCACATACACTATCCAATGTCTATCACCCAGCCACCCCCTCCCTCCCACCCCCCACCACTCCAGCAACCCTCAGGTTGTTTCCTGAGGTTAAAAATTCCTCATATCAGTGAGATCATATGATACATGTCTTTCTCTGATTGACTTATTTCACTCAGCATAACACCCTCCCGTTCCATCCATGTCGTTGCAAATGGCAAGATCTCATTCCTTTTGATGGCTGCATAATATTCCATTGTGTATGTATACCACTTCTTCTTTATCCATTCATCTGTCGATGGACATCTTCGCTGTTTCCACAGTTTGCCTATTGTGGACATTGCTGCTATAAACATTGGGGTGCACGTACCCCTTCGGATCCCTACATTTGTATATTTGTGGTAAATACCCAGTAGTGCAATTGCTGAATTGTATGGTAGCTCTATTTTCAACTGTTTGAGGAACCTCCATACTGTTTTCCAGAGGGGTTGCACCAGCGTGCATTCCCACCAACAGTGTTGGAGGGTTCCCCTTTCTCCACATCCCTGCCAACATCTGTCGTTCCCTGACTTGTTAATTCTAGCCATTCTGACTGGTGTGAGGTGGTATCTCATTGAGGTTTTGATTTGGATTTCCCTGATGCCGAGCGATGTTGAGCACTTTTTCATGTGTCTGTTGGCCATTTGGATGTCTTCTTTGGAAAAATGTCTGTTCATGTCTTCTGCCCATTTCTTGATTGGATTATTTGTTCTTTGGGTGTTGAGTTTGATAAGTTCTTTATAGATTTTGGATACTAGCCCTTTATCTGATATGTCATTTGCAAATATTTTCTCCCATTCTGTCCGTTGTCTTTTGGTTTTGTGGACTGTTTCTTGTGCTGTGCAAAAGCTTTTTCTCTTGATGAAATCCCAATAGTTCATTTTTGCCCTTCCTTCCCTTGCCTTTGGCGATGTTTCTAGGAAGAAGTTGCTGCGGCTGAGGTCGAAGAGGTTGCTACCTGTGTTCTCCTTTAGGATTTTGATGGACTCCTGTCTCACGTTTAGGTCTTTCAACCATTTGGAGTCTATTTTTGTGTGGTGTAAGGAAATGATCCAGTTTCATTCTTCTGCATGTGGCTGTCCAATTCTCCCAACACCATTTGTTGAAGAGACTGTCTTTTTTCCATTGGACATTCTTTCCTGCTTTGTCAAAGATGAGTTGACCATAGAGTTGAGGGTCCATTTCTGGGCTCTCAATTCTGTTCCACTGATCTATGTGTCTGTTTTTGTGCCAATACCATACTGTCTTGATGATGACAGCCTTGTAATAGAGCTGGAAGTCCGGAATTGTGATGCCGCCAGCTTTGCTTTTCTTTTTCAGTATTCCTCTGGCTATTTGGGGTCTCTTCTGGTTGCATGCAAATTTTAGGATTATTTGTTCCATTTCTTTGAAAAAAGTGGGTGGTATTTTAATGGGGATTGCATTGAATGTGTAGATTGCTCTAGGTAGCATTGACATCTTCACAATGTTTGTTCTCCCAATCCATGAGCATGGAACGTTTTTCCATTTCTTTGTGTCTTCTTCAATTTCTTTCATGAGTATTTTATAGTTTTCTGAGTACAGATCCTTTGCCTCTTTGGTTAAATTTATTCCTAGGTATCTCATGGTTTTGGGTGCAATTGTAAATGGGATTGACTCCTTGATTTGTCTCTCTTCTGTCTTGTTGGTGGTGTATAGGAATGCCACTGATTTCCGTGCATTGATTTTATATCCTGCTACTTTACTGAATTCCTGTATGAGTTCTAGCGGTTTTGGGGTGGAGTCTTTTGGATTTTCCACATACAGTATCATATCATCTGCAAGGATTGAGAGTTTGACTTCTTCTTTGCCAATTTGGATGCCTTTGATTTCTTTTTGTTGTCTGATTGCTGTGGCTAGGACTTCTAATACTATGTTGAATAGCAGTGGTGATAGTGGACATCCCTGCCGCGTTCCTGACCTTAGGGGAAAAGCTCTCAAGCTTTTCCGCATTGAGAATGATATTCGCTGTAGGTTTTTCATAGATGGCTTTTATGATATTGAGGTATGTACCCTCTAACCCTATACTCTGAAGAGTTTTGATCAAGAAAGGATGCTGTACTTTGCCAAATGCTTTTTCTGCATCTATTGAGAAGATCATATGATTCTTGTTCTCTCTTTTGTTAATGTATTGTATCACGTTGATTGATTTGCAGATGTTGAACCAGCCTTGAAGCCCAGGGATAAATCCCACTTGGTCATGGTGAATAATCCTTTTAATGTACAGTTGGATCCTATTGGCTAGTATTTTGGTGAGAATTTTTGCGCCCATGTTCATCAAGGATATTGGTCTGTAATTCTCCTTTTTGATGGGGTCTTTGTCTGGTTTTGGGACCAAGGTAATGGTGGCCTCATAAAAGGAGTTTGGAAGTTTTCCTTCCATTTCTATTTTTTGGAATAGTTTCAGAAGAATAGGTATTAATTCTTCTTTAAATGTTTGATAGAATTCCCGTGGGAAGCCATCTGGCCCTGGGCTTTTGTTTGTTGGGAGATTTTTGATGACAGCTTCAATTTCCTTTGTGGTTATAGGTCTGTTCAGGTTTTCTATTTCTTCCTGGTTCAGTTTTGGTAGTTGATACATCTCTAGGAATGCACCCATTTCTTTCAGGTTATCTAATTTGCTGGCACAGAGTTGCTCATAATATGTTCTTATAATTGTTTGTATTTCTTTGGTGTTGGTTGTGATCTCTCCTCTTTCATTCATGATTTTGTTGATTTGGGTCATTTCTCTTTTCTTTTTGATAAGTCTGGTCAGCGGTTTATCAGTCTTGTTCATTTTTCAAATATCCAGCTCCTAGTTTTGTTGATCTGTTGTACTGTTCTTTTGGTTTCTAGTTCATTGATTTCTGCTCTGATCTTTATTATTTCTCTTCTCCTTCTGGGTTTAGGCTTTATTTGCTGTTCTTTCTCTAGCTCCTTTAGGTGTCGGGTTAGGTTGTGTATTTGAGACCTTTCTTGTTTCTTGAGAAAGGCTTGTATTGCTATATACTTTCCTCTCAGGACTGCCTTTGCTGTATCCCAAAGATTTTGAACAGTTGTTTTCATTTTCATTGGTTTCCATGAATTTTTTTAATTCTTCTTTAATTTCCTGTTTGACCCATTCATTCTTTAGTAGGATGCTCTTTAGCCTCCATGTATTTGAGTTCTTGCTGACTTTCCTCTTGTGATTGAGTTCTAGTTTCAAAGCATGTGGTTTGACAATATGCAGGGAAAAATCCCAATCTTTTGATATCAGTTGAGACCTGATTTGTGACCTAGGATATGATCAATTCTGGAGAATGTTCCATGGGCACTAGAGAAGAATGTATATTCCGTTGCTTTGGGATGGAATGTTCTGAATATGTCTGTGAAATCCATTTGGTCCAGTGTGTCATTTAAAGTCTTTATTTCGTTGTTGATCTTTTGCTTAGATGATCTGTCCATTTCAGTCAGGGGGGTGTTAAAGTCCCCCACTATTATTGTATTGTTGTCCATGTGTTTCTTTGCTTTTGTTATTAATTGCCTTATATAATTGGCTGCTCCCTTGTTAGGGGCATAGATATTTACAATTGTTAGATCTTCTTGTTGGGTAGACCCTTTAAGTAGGATATAGTGTCCTTCTTCATCTCTTATTACAGTCTTTGTTTTAAAATCTAATTTGTCTTATGTAAGCATTGCCACCCCAGCTTTCCTTTGGTGTCCATTAGCATGGTAAATGGTTTTCCACCCCCTCACTTTCAATCTGGGGGTGTCTTTGGGTCTAGAATGAGTCTCTTGCAGACAGCATATTGATGGGTCTTGTTTTTTAATCCAATCTGATAGCCCTTGTCTTTTGATTGGGGCATTGAGCCCATTTACATTCAGGGTAACTATTGAAAGATATGAATTTAGTGCTATTATATTGCCTGTAAGGTGACTGTGACTGTATATTGTCTGTGTTCCTTTCTGACCTATGCTGCTTTTAGGCTCTCTCTTTGCTTAGAGGACCCTTTCAACATTTCTTGGAGGGCTGGTTTCGTGTTTGCAAATTCCTTTAATTTTTGTTTGTCCTGGAAGCTTGTTACCTCTCCTTCTATTTTCAATGACAGCCTAGCTGGATATAGTATTCTTGGCTGCATATTTTTCTCGTTTAGTGCTCTGAAGATATCTTGCCAGTTCTTTCTGGCCTGCCAGGTCTCTGTGGATACGTCTGTTGCCAATCTAATGTTTCCACCATTGTAGGTTACATATCTCTTCTCCCGAGCTGCTTTCACGATTTTCTCTTTGTCTCTGAGACTCATAAGTTTTACTATTAGATGTCGGGGTGTTGACCTATTTTTGTTGATTTTGAGAGGGGTTCTCTGTGCCTCCTGGATTTTGATGTCTGTTTCCTTCCCCACATTAGGGAAGTTCTCTGCTATAATTTGCTCCAATATACCTTCTGCCCCTCTCTCTCTTTCTTCTTCTTCTTCTGGTATCCCAATTATTTTAATATTGTTTGGTCTTATCGAATCGCTTATCTCTCGAATTCTGCCCTCTTGATCCTGTAGTTGTTTCTCTCTCTTTTTCTCAGCCTCTTTATTTTCCATCATTTGGTCTTCTATATCACTGATTCTCTCTTCTGCCTCATTTATCCTAGCAGTTAGTGCCCCCATTTTTGATTGCACCTCATTAATAGCCTTTTTGATTTCGACTTGGTTAGATTTTAGTTCTTTTATTTTCCAGAAAGAGTTTCTCTTAGAACTTCCACGCTTTTTTCAAGCCCAGCTAGTATCTTTAAAGTCATGATTCTGAACTCTGGTTCCGACATCATACTAATGTCCATATTGAGTAGGTCCCTGGCAGACGGTAGTACCTCTTGTTTTTTTTGCTGAGTTGATTTTTTTCATCTTGTCATTTTGTCCAGAGAAGAATATATGAATGAGAGAACAAAATGCTAACAGGTTAACAATGTTCCCAGCAAATATACTCTATACAAATCAGAGAAGACCTGAAACCAGGGGAAAAGAAAGGGAAAGAAAGAAGAAAGAAAGCGAAAAAAAAAAGAAAAAGAAATAGCTAAAGATAAAAACAAACAAAAACAGAACAAAACAAAAAAGAAAAACCAGAATATGATCAAATATGATCAGGCTAGTGTATAGATCAGTGCCACACACTAGATTTCGGGTGTATTTTGGTCTGTTAGAAGAAAGTGCCTCCTAAAATTTTAAAGGAAGAAAGACTTATATATGTACAAAATAAGGGTTGATACAATGAAGGGATGGAAGATGACTGTAAAGATGAAAAGTATAAAAGGTTTTATAAACGGAATTGATAAGAAGTTGTTTGAAAGAAGAAAAAAGATTAAAAAAAAAGAAAAAAAAATGGGAGAGACTGTGATCAGGCAGGAGACTAGAACAAAGCCATACACTAGTGATTTAGGGTATATTTTGATCTGTTAGAAGAAACTGTATATCAAAATTTTAAAGAGAGAAGAAATATATATATATATATATATATATATATATATATATTCCAAAAATAAGGGTAACTACTATGAAGGAATAAAATATGACTGTAAAAATGAAAAATAAAAAATGTTTTTTTAAAAAAGGGATTGATAAGATGGTTGAAAAAGGGAAAAATAAAAATTCAAAAAAATAAACAAAAAACAGTTAAAAAAATTAACTTTGAAAAACTAATGTATCATGGTAAAAAAGCCATGAATTCTATGTGCAGTATTCCCCTAGCGTTGGAGTTCTCCCGTTCTCCCTGATCGGTAAACTTGGTCTTGGCTTGCTGGCTGTTGATGCTGATCTTCTGGGGCAGGGGCCTGTTGCCGTGGTTCCCAAATGTCTTTGCCGGAGGCGGAATTGCTCTGCCCTTGTCGGTCCAGGCTAAGCAAGCTGTTCGGGTTTGCTCTCAGGAGCTTTTGCTCCCTGCAAGCTCTCAGTACAGCTTTGGAGGACCAGGGTGAAAATGGTGGCCTCCCACTCTCTGCCTGGAGGAGCTGAGAACTCGGGACCCCGCTCCTCAGTGCGCGCCCAGAGAAAAGCAGTCACTCCCGTCTCCCCGGTCTCCAGCCGCACTTCGTGCTCACCCGGCCTGTGACCAAGCGTTTCTATCTCTGGCACCCGACCCCGTGTGGAGTCTCCAAACCCAGCAGATCCCTGTGGTGTTCTCCCGCGCCACTCCTCCCCGGGAAGGGAGGGGAGTCTCCCCAGCTCTGCCGCTTGTTGGGTCCCTGCTGGAGGAGCAGTGGCCCGACTCGGCCACGGATCACAGTTCATGGCAACCCCGAGCTGAGAGCCCGCGCCTCGACTCCGACTCTGCAGCCGGCTTCCCGGCTCCGATACCTGGGAGCTCTGCTGCACTCAGGCACCCCCGGTCTTTCTGTGACCCCGAGGGTCCTGAGACCACACTGTCCCGCAATGGTTCCACCCCCCGCTTAGCCACTGGAGCGACGTCCCTCAGCGGAGCCGACTTCTAAAAGTTCCGATTTTGTGCTCCGCGGCTCTAGCACTTGCCAGAAGCGGGCGACAGAGGTCCCCTCCCCCGCCGTCTATCCTCCTGAATATCGCCTCGGATTCACTTCTCTGCACGTCCTACTTTCCAGTAAGTGGTTGCTTCTCTGTTCAGAGAGTTGTTGCTACTCTCTTCTTCGGTCTCCTGTTGAGTTTGTAGGTGTTCAGAATGGTTTGATCCCTATTCAGCTGAATTCCTGAGACCAGACGAAATCCAGGTCTCCTACTCCTCCACCATCTTGCTCCACCAGTGTAAAAATATTTTTTAATAAATTATTCCCATGTTATTAATAAGGAGCATGTGGGTTATATCCTACTCAAAGTCGCAGAGCTACATGGAGCTGAATTTCATTCTCAGACTGGGGGAGAAAATGTTCCTTTTGTAATACTCACAAAAAAATCCTAGGTGCTAGCAGCCCTTATACCAGAGATTCTCTGACCTGAAATGATTAGCTCAGTTTTCTTGAATTAAGGAATTGTGGAGCCAGGGGACCAAACAAGTTCTCTGACTCCAGCTATGCTTTCCTCATGATATCAAAAAAGTAGTGTTTACTTTTTGGCCAGTGGTCTATACCCATTTCAGAGGTATCGGGTACTGAGGAGGTAGAAGTTCTCTTTGAAAAACTAGTCAAATCTCTAAACTTTCTCCAGACACACACACACACACACACACACACTTTTCTTTTTTTTTAAAGATTGATTTATTTATTTGAAAGAGAGAGAGTGAGAGAGAGAGAGAGAGCACATGAGAGGGGGGAGGGTCAGAGGGAGAATCAGACTCCCTGCTGAGCAGGGAGCCCGATGCGGGACTCGATCCAGGGACTCCAGGATCATGACCTGAGCCGAAGGCAGTCGCCCAAACAACTGAGCCACCCAGACGCCCCCCACACACTTTTCTACACAATTTTTAAAAGTTCACAAGAGGACCTGAAGCAAAGATTAAGGATTCTTAACTTAGACATTGCTTTTGTATAATCATTAGTCTTGCCTACTATGAGCCAGGTTTGAAATTGTACTAGAACACCTCCTTTTCCTCATAAGCACCTATACTTGATTTTTAATGCAGAATCTGAAAACAAGTTCAGTTTTTCTCACTAGCTCTGGAAACCTCATGGGTCAGTGTTCTGCTGTTCTATCCCTCCTTTGACCCCTGGTCAGCTCCTAGTACCCTACCCTCCCACAATGAGCACTGAGAAGTACACACTGCAAGGGCAAATTTTATTCATAAGAGTGCAGCTAGTTTTGAGGTGTCCCTTTTTTTGTCTTAAACGGTGTAGCCATGATGTCAGGATTGTGACAGTTCCAACCATATGCAACACAGGGAAATTCATTCATAATAAAATGGAAGATATGTACCTAATTTTAATATGTAGATTTAGCTTGAAATCTCAGTAGAGATTTTTAGTATTTGAAAATAAAATCTACTCATGAATGTAGTTCCTTTTTGGATTGAACATCCTGCTTTTATTCCTAGGAATCTAAATTAACAGAATGATAAACTTTTAAAAATCAGAAAACATTTATGAGCTGGACTTATGCTCTTAAGACCTGATTTACTGACCTAATAATTGGTCAGGAGTACATTTAGCCAAGGAGCCTACTTTTGATCCAAAAAGGAAAATAAGAATATTTGTTATGGAACTTCATGGTTGCCATTGAGAAAATCTCCAAATGGTAAATGACATCACTAAAAAAGTTCTTACTTAACAACTCACTGGAATTTGGTCTAACATCTTTTTCGAACTAGTCATTATTTACAAAGAGAATTACAGAGTGATCTTCTTGCTAAGCAAGTTTTTGTTTGTTTCAAGATAAATGATTTTCATAGTGGCATTTCCTGGTAGCTTCATTATAGCCACATAAAGACTATTTCCTGGACAATAGTTACTTCATTTGCTTATATCTTAAATGGCTCATGGATTTTTCACCTCTTATTTAAATCTCTTAAATGTGAGTTGTAATAGAGCACATAAATGAGATGAGAATAACGTCTTTGCAAAGTATTTTATACTAACAAGTATAATGATCATGTGTTTTTGCTCATTTCTTATCTAAATCCTGATTGCATTTCTACCCTGAATCTTGACACAGTAATTTGTATCTCAATGAATTCCTAATTTAAGCATTAAAAATAAAGGCAAAATCTGTTTTTGGTTCTTGAATAAAAAGCACCATGGCACCATAATTGTAATTAGGGACAAACACTGCTGTGGTTTTCTTATTATAGTGATAGATAAATACTATAACTACAGTGTTGTCTCCTAAATGAAGTATAATAAATTAGCTCTGTCAGCAGAAGATGGTTCTTTTTTAGATATGAATACATTTTGCCCTGTAAAAACAAAAATACATTTTGCTGCTACTAATTTCTTATTATTTATTAGTATACATTTAAATCATATTCTGTAAGATAGCTTCACATTGTCCTGCTTCCTTTGGCCCCAAAGAATTTTCCCCCCTCCTACTAATGTATAAGAACTAGGATAACAGAAATCTAGTCAATTTGAGTATTAAAGACAAGCATAGAAGTTAATCAATTGGGAATAGCTGTTGGTCATATGCTTGAGATCATCTCACCTCATTTCATTCTTTGTTAATGTACTGATTGTTCATTGCCTGATTTGTAGGGTAGAGTGGTAACTGACCTATAGAGAAATGAAAAAATGACAAGATCAATCTCCTCTGGCTGTAGTATAAATGGTCACTAATTTAAAAGTCATATCCAAGCAGGTGATTCAGTCACTGGTGTGTGGAGACTCCACCTCAAGCTGTTATGCATTCCTTGATTCTGGCTGAGAAATCTTTTCCTCTACCAGGCCTTTGGGAATATCACAGGTTCATTAATTTTCAGTTTGCTTTTACAGCAAGATTTCTCATGCTTATGAAGAGGGAACTGGACTCTGTGCCCCTTAGTAATTTGTTTTTTTGTGTTTGGGATGGAGGGCAAGGGGATACATTGGAATGCATTTATATCCAATCAATATTTATTACTTATACAATATGGTAAGGTAAAACCTGGCAGCAGTTAAGCCACGGTCTGTTATAATCTTCCCAAATTCTGTTATATGAGCAACTAGAGGAAAAATGAATAAAGGTACAACCCCACACCTTAGAGCTTCTTTATAGAAATCAAATGGGAGCTTGTAGAAAACATCTGGGGTACTGCGTTGTCTTCTTCCCTTGATTCCTCCATCCTCTATACCCACATACATGTAGGTGCAGCTTTCTGGGCAATGTGTAACACATACATCATTCCAGAGAGCACACAACTTCAGCGGAAAATTGTGGCTGCAGAGAGTACATTTTGAACTCTCCTGAAGCTGAAAAGCTGTTTACTGGAGCATTAGTTGATTTGAGCACGGGAGATTCAAGTCAGATTCATTCTTCTTCTTCGCATGCCAAGAAGGCAGAGGCCACCCAGAGCCTCCCAGCCCACAGCTGTTTCAGAGAACTACTTTTCTGCTTCTGAGTGCCGAGGTGGTGCCATCTGCACTGCTTGAGGTTTTCTTGTGGGCACATTCTGTACTCCGCTACAGGCTTTTTAATTAACTGAAAGCTAGCTAAAGGGATGCTCAGCCATTGAATCTAGAGACTAAGAAAAACAAAATCACAGAAGATGAAGAAAATGAACGTTTTGTATTATCGGGAGACTAATATTCTGCAACAGTACCTTGGACGCAGGCCCAGTGTTTTGAGCCAGCCACCAGGGAACAAGATCAATTGCATAAGGACAAAAACATTTATGCTGTGTTAAGAAGGGGAGCAAATCATCATAGTTATGCAAAGCAGACTGAGCATTATGCTATAGGGCTCCATCCATAAAACATAAGTGTTTGATAATTATCATAAAGGTAAAATGCATTTGCTAAAATAGAGTGCCCTGGAAAGTAGAATGCACCACACAGTTTACTTTTGATTTTGCTGGAGGTGTTTTCTAAATAGCTCAATTAAAATAATTTTCTCTACTTATGAGTTAAACTCACGTAAGTACAAATCTGTGCATATAATGGCATAATTCAAACCTACATCCATATCTAAGTACCGTGGAAAAAATTTCATAATTCTCTCCTTTCATACTGCTTCTGCCCACTCCCTGCCCTGTGGTCCTCCTTCACAATTTTCCCCGCCTGCTCCCACCCCAGCATACCTACCTCTCCCTGCTCTTCTGGAATTTTCGCTGCCATCTTACAGAAGGCTTTTTTAAAGCAGTAACATAAGTTATTCAAAGGTCAGTTTTGATGGAATTATAATAAAAAAGACATAGTTATTGTTATTAATACTCAATGTTTGCATACCATAAGTACTATTCATCACAATTACTCTTTTTTTTCAGACCTCCACCATGAATGACTCTGAAAAAATCTATGCCTGGTCTGATACAGCTTTGAGGTAACCAAGCTGTATTTTCCTTTTGATTTTTAAAAAAGAGGGGAAAAAATGGACCACTGCTGTCAGATTTAGTCTGTGTAAATAATCCTCACTGTTGATAAGAAAAGATTCCATAAAAAGACAGGATTTGTTAGTCCAACAATTTCAATCAATAGTCTTGGACAATGTATATTCCTGGAATTAACCAGTATTTACTGAACATATTGAATCAAATAAATTACTACTTCTTCATGGGTTTTCATCTTGAATCTCAGTTTCAACTCTAAGCTTCTACCCTGCCTTTCTAGAGGCTTGTTGGATGTTTCTGTTTGCAGTCAGCTCTGCTCTCTCACTTAGCAACACTTTTACCACTAAACGGACTTCCCCATGACTACCTTTGATCCAGTTTGGCATCATTAATGGGATGAATCTACCAGCAGCCAACATTCACAAGTTTGGTGATTCTCCCATCTCCCTCTGATCGTGTGTCTCATTTGGGTTACTGTCAGCTGGGGTCCTTGAGAGAATGCAATGAGCACTTCTCTGCTCTCCCTTATTAGACAGGTAGTGTGAATAAAATATAAGTTCTTGTTTTTTAAGCTTCTGAAATTTTGTGGCTTTTTGTTATCACAGAATAATCTAGTCACTCCAACTAATATAATCCTACTGAAGTTCTAGATAAATAATTTATCTCTCAAGAATAGTAACAATTTAATGTCTTCCTTTTAATTAACCATATTTTATAGGTTTTTTTCTTGCCCTAGAGCACTAGCCAAAACCTGTGCTATATTATTGTAAGAGTGAGGATATGGTACAATGGTACTGGTATGGTACTGGTCTTGTTCCTAATCATAAAGAAAATACCATTTACTATGTGGTTTACCTTGAGCAATTTTGTCCATACTGTAAGATGAAAATAATTTTCTCTTCCACTCCTAGTTTGCTGAAAAAGAGTTTAGATTTAAAAAAAATTTTTTTTTGAAAGAGAATTCTTTCTCACTTTCATGTACAGAAAATTCAACAGTGTACAGTTAGCCCAATTTAGTGGCCAGTACTTTAGCCTTTGCCTTTTCCAATTTGGCGATGTGAGCTACCAACTTTGGACCCAGGATGTTGCCTCCCTGGTGACGGCAGGTCCTGCCTCTGTCATTGTAATTGGTCCCGATACATTCCACCAGCTTAGCCAGAGCTCCTTTTTCTTCTGCGTTAACCTGTGTGAAGGCAACAGTGGTGCAGGTCTTCCTGCGGACCATATATTCCAGCCTGGTCTTCCCCCTTGATAATACAGTAGGGAAGCCCCATCTTGTGACACAGAGCAGGCAGGAAGACAACCAGCTCAATGAGATCCACATCATGTATAATCATTACCAGCTGAGCCTTCTTGTTTTCCACCAAGGTGGTGACAGGAAAATCCCCAGCTCAAAGGACAGGCACCCTCTTAGTGGGGACATCCTCTTTCCCAGCAGCTTTCTTCTCAGCTGGGGCCAACAATCTCTGCTGCTTCTCTTGCTGTATTTGTGGGCCAGCTTAAGCATTTGAGGAGCTGTTTGGTGTTCCAAGGCCTGGGTGAACTGGGTAGTCAGGGGAGACACTTTTAGATGCTTAGAGAGAATAGTCCTTCTGCATTGCAGCCAGATATAGCAAAGCCATTTGACAAAGTGGGTAAGGTCCCCTTTGGGCTGGATGTCCTGTCTGATGCCAAAATTCTTGGGCCTTTTCTCAAACAGGGCACTGACCACCTTCTTGGCCTCCTGCTTCTTGATGACAGCAGGGGCCAGGGCTGCGTTCTTCCCCTTCACCTTCTTTATTTTAGGCATCTTGGGTGGCTGGAGGAGAGTGCTAGATTTTATTTTTAAATCATCAGTGGGTTGTTGAATTTTATCAAATGATTTTTCTACATCTATTGGCAGGCAGATACAGTTTTTCCTCTTTTAATTTTTTAACGTGGTAACTTTATTACTTGATTTTTCTAATGTTAAAAGAACTTAAATTTCTAGGTTTACTTTAACTTTACTATCCTTTAAAATGTATTGCTGGATTCAGTTCATTAACATACTTTTTAAATTTTTGTCATTTAGAGTCTTGATCAAGATTGGTCTGTAGTTTTCCTTGCTCATATTTTCCTTGAGAGGTTTAGGAATCAAGATTATAAAATGAGCTGGAAACTATTCTCTGTGTATCTAGACCCTAGAGAAGTATATATAAGATTGAATGTATTCCATGTTTGTACAATTCATAAATGAATAAATATTCACATAGTGGGGTTGTACTAAACTTTTTTAATGATGAAGGGATGTTGAAACTCTTCGGTGACCAGTGATACATATAAAAGGTATAAATTCCCTAGTTTAGCATTGGAGGTACTCTACAGTCTAGCTTTGATCAGATCTTAAGACTCAGGGAAAATATTATTCTTGATTTCCATTAGCTATATTACTTTTCTTTTCATAAATTAGTACAATTGATATTTTTAAATCCACAAGAGAAATTGTATGGTCTCTGGCAAAATCTTATCCATTTTCAGATGAATTTATCTGGACTCAAGAAGGTTGAATTAGTTCTCCAAAGTCATATAACTAAGGAGTCACCCTTTAAGTTCTAACCTCCCCTGTGAGGTTGTCTCTTGTTTTTCTTGCCACTTTCCTGCACCACTGCAGTTACAATACACTACACCAAACTCATCGTCTCTCATAATACATGACCTACTCAGAACACTTATAGTACTTAAGACAGTTCATTATTTATGTGGGTAGAAATGGCAAGGTATACTATAAGCATACAATAAATACTTGTGGATTGGATGCACAGTTGAATGAAGGAGTATGTCTCTGTGTTCCATTACATTGTAAACTTCCTGAAGACAAGTTCGATGCACAGAAGGTGCTCAGAACATGTACATTAAGTAAGGAATGCATGGAATAAACCATATAGTTTGGAATAAACCATAAAGTGCTAGAACCAACCCAGTGATTTTTTTCTACTCTCTCTTCCTACCCTGTAGACAAAAGGCATAAATTCACAAACAATATATGTTTGAAACACCTTTCTTTATTTTCTGAAAGAGAACTGATTATTCAGAAAGAGTTAATAGGAGAAGGGATTCCCTAAGGAGATTTTTTTTTTCTTTCTAAAAACAGCCTGTTTTGAAAGGCTGCCTCAGGGATTGTTTTGCTAAATGCTCACAGCAAAATGCAGACTAACAGGCATCCATGTGTTCTTCATGTAACCAAAAGGACTATGCTGTTCATGTGTGTGAGTTTATGTGGAACAAGGTAGGATATAAATAAATATTTACAAAATATAATCAAAAGTGACATGTGCTTCCACAGTTAGAAATCCTAAGTTGTGCAAAAAGACTAAAAGTGTGGTCTTTTCTTTAATTAAGTATTTACAAATTAACAGCACAACCTAACATATTCTATGTAAAGCTAAGATTTTAAATAACTAAAGTTTATAATGGGCTCTTTGTTTTTATTTATCTGTGCATTTCCAGAGTGCCTATCAGTTATGGAAAATGAAAATGTAATTGAGACACCATCCTAAAAAGTTGAGTCATTCGTGTTTTATAGAGGACACAAACGCAGACAAATTTCATGTATTTGGGTGTGATCCTCATTATCACCTGGTTGTGAATCAACTCATGTAGAGATTCTCTAGGGCCATGAAAGCAGCATGTACCAAGGCCCAGTCAGAACCTTTAGAAGGGCTGGAGAGAAAATGTGATGCAGAAGTATTTGGACTTTATTTATATTCTGAGATGACAAGTTTGGATGTTATTCAAGAAATTATGGAGTGGCAGGAATAATATCAATTTATATTGTTTATATGTTTCTCAGTATAGTATATGGTTATGAAAAGCCATACTGAGTAGTAGATAAGATCATGGACCCTGAAGTCAGATCGTGTGGGTACACACCAAGCTCTACTTTTTTTTTAAAATTTTTTATTAACATGTAATGTATTATTTATTTCAGGGGTATAGGTCTGTGATTCATCAGTCTTAGACAATTCACAGCGCTCACCATAGTACCTACCCTCCCCAATGTCTATCACCCAGCCACCCATCCCTCCCACCCCCCTCCACTCCAGCAACCCTCAGTTTGTTTCCTGAGATTAAGAGTCTTTTATGGCTTGTCTCCCTCTCCAGTTTCATCTTGTTTCATTTTTCCCTCCCTTCGCCTATGATCCTCTGTTTTGTTTCTCAAATTCCTCATATCAGTGAGATCATATGATACTTGTCTTTCTCTGATTGACTTATTTCACTTAGCATAATACCCTCTAGTTCCATCCATGTCATTGCAAATGGCAAGATTTCATTTTTTGATGGCTGCATAATATTCCATTATATATATATACCACGTTTTTTCTTTTCTTTACTTTTTAAATTTAATTTTATTATGTTAATCACCATACATTACACCATGAGTTTTTGATGTAGTGTTCCATGATTCATTGTTTGCATATAACACCCAGTGCTCAATTCAGTACGTGCCCTCTTCAATACCCATCACCAGGCTAACCCATCCCCCCCACCGCCTCCCCTCCAGAACCTTCAGTTTGTTTCTGAGTCCATAGTCTCTCATGGTTCATCTCCCCCTCTGATTTCTCCCCTTTCATTTTTTCCTTCCTACTATCTTCTTCTTCTTCTTTTTTTTTAATATATAATGTATTATGTTTCAGAGGTACAGGTCTGTGATTCATCAGTCTTACACAATTCAAAGCGCTCATCATAGCACATACCCTTCCCAATGTCTATCACCCAGACACCCCATCCCTACCACCCCCCACCACTCCAGCAACCCTCAGTTTGTTTCCTGAGATTAAGAATTCCTCATTATCAGTGAGATCATATGATACATGTCTTTCTCTGATTGACTTATTTTGCTTAGCATAATACCCTCTAGTTCCATCCATGTCGTTGCAAATGGCAAGATTTCGTTTTATTTTTTTTAATGGCTGCATAATATTCCATGGAATATTCCATAATATTCCATAAATATACAAATATCCATTATGTATTTATCCATTCATCTGTTGATGGACATCTTGGCTCTTTCCATAGTTTGGCTATTGTGGACATTGCTGCTATAAACATTGGGGTGCACATACCCCTTCATATCGCTACATTTGTATCTTTGGGATAAATACCCAGTAGTGCAATTGCTGGATCATATGGTAGCTCTATTTTCAACTGTTTGAGGAACCTCCATACTGTTTTCCAGAATGGCTGCACCAGCTTGCATTCCCGCCAACAGCGTAGGAGGGTTCCCCTTTCTCTGCATCCTCGCCAACATCTGTCATTTCCTGACTTGTTAATTTTAGCCATTCTGACTGGTGTGAGGTGGTATCTCATTGAGGTTTTGATTTGGATTTCCCTGATGCCGAGTGATGTTGAGCACTTTTTCATGTGTCTGTTGGCCATTTGGTTGTCGTCTTTGCAGAAATGTCTGTTCATGTCTTCTGCCCATTTCTTGATTGGATCATTTGTTCTTTGGGTGTATTTCATAAGTTCTTTATAGATTTTGGATACTAGCCCTTTATCTGATATGTCATTTGCAAATATCTCCTCCCATTCTGTCAGTTGTCTTTTGGTTTTGTTGACTGTTTCTTTTGCTATGCAAAAGCTTTTATGTTGATGAAGTCCCAATAGTTCATTTTTGCCCTTGCATCTCTTTTCTTTGCCGATATTTCTAGGAAGAAGTTGCTGCGGCTGAGGTCGAAGAGGTTGCCGCCTGTGTTCTCCTTTAGGATTTTCATGAATTCCTGTCTCACATTTGGATCTTTCAACCATTTGGAGTCTATTTTTGTGTGTGGTGTAAGGAAATGGTCCAGTTTCATTCTTCTGCATGTGGCTGTCCAATTTTCCCAACACCGTTTGTTGAAGAGACTGTCTTTTTTCTATTGGACATTCTTTCCTGCTTTGTCAAAGATGAGTTGACCATAGAGTTGAGGGTCCATTTCTGGGCTCTCTGTTCTGCTCCATTTATCTATGTGTCTGTTTTTGTGCCAGTACCATACTGTCTTGATGATGACAGCTTTGTAATAGAGCTTGAAGTCCAGAATTGTGATGCCACTGGCTTTGCTCTTCTTTTTCAACATTCCTCTGGCTATTCGGGGTCTCTTCTGGTTCCATACAAATTTTAGGATTTTTTTGTCCCATTTCTTTGAAAAAAGTTGATGGTATTTTGATAGGGATTGCATTAAATGTGTAGATTGCTCTAGGTAGCATCCAGCTCTACTTCTTATAAACTGTGTGACCTTTAGCAAGTTTCACAACTTCTCACTTTCTTCATCTCCAAACAAGGACAATAATTTTAACTACCTCCTTGGGTGGTTTGGGCATTGATGAGTTAATAAATGTAAAGCACTTAAGACAATGCCAAGCATACTGAAGCAGCATATATGCTAAGTTGATGATGATGATGATGATGATATAATATTAAAATAGAATTAATAGTGAGCTCCATAGTTGGGAGTGGGGAAAGTATTTAAAGAAGCAAGATTTCACCTTAAAGAAAATGACTTTGAATAATTACCAGATATGTTATATTAGTCCTTCTCTCTTCTCTTCTGGTCAAACTGGGATCAGACATAAGTCTTGTTAAACAAAGGTGTTGGAAAGAAATGTGACTGGAATATAAATCTGGAATTCAGATAACTGATATTTGGAATGGACAAGAAAATGTGACCTTACAGAAGCAACTTCTCCTAAAAAGTTCTTTTTATTTCTTCCTATCAAATAGATGAAAGGATTATAAGATATGCTAAGAGAAGAATAACATTGAAGAGAGAAGATTTGGGAAATTTACCTGAGGAAATCTTTGTGAAAGGTTCTCTTTCAGTCAGCTTCCATCTTAATTAACTCTCTTGGAATGGCAGTCAACACAGTTCTTCAAATAGGCCCTAAACACTTGCTGTTAAATATTATGCTACACATGACTGCTAGGGGTGGGGTGTTGAGAGATAAATAGTTCTAAATGTTCAAAACAAATAGATCCCTTTTTAGTAAGATCACTCTGGAACAGTGTGAAACATGGTCTGAAATTGGAAAGCACTGGGACTATGTAGTCCAGATACATGCTCAATAGTCCAAGGCAAGAAATGGTGAAGTTAGAGACCATGTCAGTAGAGAGGGAGACAAATCTGAGGACAGACAATGCTCCACGTTCATTGACAGCATGTGAGAATGAGAGAAGTATTTTGGGTAGATGTGGAGAGTGTTCATTTTCCTTGAGAGCACAGAAGTTGAGGCTGTTGCTTGGGCAAAATAATTAAGTGAGAGGCATATTAAGTTTATGTTGTCTGGAGCTGGTCCTATTTATGATCAATTGGAAATATATTAGAATTTCCGAAAAGAATGTGTCTGGAAATTTCATCAACCTGGAGCCAAAGGCAAAAATGGATAAAATCACCAAGAGAAAAGCACGTGCAAAGAGGGGAACAATAGCATAACCCTGGAAAACCTCAACATTCAAAAGGAAGTTGAAAAAGTAATACAAAAGGAAAGATATGCAAGCCTTCCTTCAATGATCTCTTTCTTCCTCATTCTCTTATATATTGATGTTCCCAGGGTTCCATGCTCAACCCGTCCTTTAATGTGTACACCTATCTCTTCAGCTCAGAAGCCAAAGAGCCAACTACCTACTAGACATTTCCACTTTAACATCCCCCAGGCAATTCAAGCTTCTCCACAGAGCCCTTCATCTGACCCTATTGAATCAGAAAACTCCTTTTATGACCCCTCTTTTAGTGAAGGGCACTATCATTCACCTTGTGGCTCAAGTCTAGACAATGCTCTGGATCATTCTATGGTACTTTCCCTTCCACATATTCTACATTTAAGTTTACCACATTCTGAGAATTCTATACCCTTCAGAGCTTTCTAACCCACTCCTTGCTCTTTTTTTTTTTTAAGATTTTATTTATTCATTTGAGACAGAGAGATACAGAGAGAGAAAGAGCATGAGCAGGGGAAAGGCAGAGGGAGAGGGAGAAGCAGGCACCCCACTGAGCCAGGAGCCAGACGTGGGGCTGGATCCCAGGACCCCGGGATCATGACCTGAGCTGAAGACAGATGCTTAACCATCTGAGCCATCCAGGTGCCCCTACTTGCTCTTAATAACCATAGTAACTCCCCTTTGAGTGAGGCTTTCATATTTTGTTACTCTGGTTGCTGTGCAATTTCTTAATTGTGTGTTCTGCAGGCTCATCTCCTTCTGTACTGCCCCTATGACTGTTTATGTCATTTCCCTGCATTAAACATAGTACTGATTTACCGTGGATAAAATTCAAATTCCTTGGAATTGGATATAATGATACTTTGAGCCTTGGCTACCTATTGAGCTTTATCTTTCACAATTTTGTAAGTGTGAAACCCCTAATATTTATACCATGCTGGCTTGAATTTCAGAATGATCTGATATAACTGACTATGCATATGTATTTGATTGCTTGAAATGTCTAAATCAGTGGTCATCAACTATGGCCTATGGGCCAAATCCGGGCAGGCATCTGCTTTTATAAGTAAAGTTATATTGGAATACAGCCATGCCTCTTCCTTTACATGTTATCTGTGGATGCTCTCTCACAGAGTTGAGCAATTATGATAGACATTATCTGGCTCCCCAAATCTACAGTGGTTACTCTCTGGCCTTGTACAGAAAAAGCTTTACTAACTTGGGTCTAAGCTGATGTTGTAAATACTAAGGAAACTTGATCCAAAACAGGATTTCAGAAGTCAAGGGATGTTGTTTTGGCAGGGAACTATTCATCAACTTAATACAAGTGCATACGTTTAAAACAACAACAACAACACTTTAGTTTTCATTTATTACAGGTAGAACATATGTTTATTTTGTCCTCTTTATACACAAGAACTGAGATTCTTATGTCATCTTCCAATTCTGCACTCCATTCTGACCACAGTACTGTCCTCATTAATGGCCAGAAATCTGAAAATCAAATACTTCCAGGCTTGTGGGAGCTATAGGAAAAGGCTTCACAGACCTCCAATCACAGGCAACATAGTTGACTGAAGGCTGAATGTGCTGAGCCCTGATATCCATGGCTGCTTTTACAGAGAGGCCATGCCTCCCCTGGCCTGCTGATAGCTGATGAGTTCAGTATCAACTCTAAGGGAGACTGTTCCTGGAAAACACATGCTCCTTTGATGCTGGCATTGGCCTGAGAATATCTTGAAGGCTTGTCAAACATTCCTTGGCTTGCATGGTGGTCTAGGATGCTTATACCCAATCTTCCTTTTTCCTTCATTCAGAGACAGACTTGCCTCACTACTTGACAGGTCTGCCAGCCTTCCATCGCTCCCACTCCATTTTTCTCTCATGGGTCTTTTCCTATTAAATATTTGCATCTTTGGGTGCCTAGGTGAGTCAGTTGGTTAAGCATCTGCCTTTGGCTCAGGTCATGATCCCAGGGTACTAGAATCGAGCCCAGCATCAAGCTCCCTGCTCAGAGGGGAGTCTGCTTCTCTCTCCCTCTGCCTCTGCTGCCCACTCATGCTTGTGCCCTCTCTCAAAATAAGTAAATAAAGTCTTTAAATACATACATACATACATACATACATATTTGCATCTTTGCTCTCTTTTAGTATCTTCTGCTCAGGGGACCTAGACTCTTTCCCCTTCTCCACAGAGCTGGTTGTACATTTTAACTTCCCCTCCTTTCCTCATTTCCATCTCCCCCTCTCCCCACACTATTTCAAAAAAGAATTTTTTTTTTTTTGCCAAAATGGTTAAAAGTGCATAGTGGTACATTCTCAGTTAAACAATATAATGGAGACATTCTGGACCTTATTACCTCCTTAAAAGCATCACAGTCTGCAGAATCTCAGAGTGAGGTGAGCATTATTCTCTGTGACCTATCCATACAGCGTTACAAATAGTAGGCTAATGGAACACATGTGTTTCTTTTTCATCTGGGGGTTTTCTACTCTGATTAATGAAAGAAGTGGAGAGAACTAAACTGGGTTATTCTTACGTGGTGCCCATTCATTGATTTATTAAGCAAATATTTATTGACTGCCTGCTATGTGGAAGTTAGGCACTCTTCTAGGTCTGTGAATCAGGCCCTTCATTCCCAGCTTTTGAGAAGTTAGGGCCAAATATATCATGCTATACTCTGCCTCTTAAGAATAGCTTTGATGGCTCAGAGATTAGTCAAGAAATTATAAAGTACCCTTTGCCAAAATCTACTGGCCCATAATCTACAAATTAGAAGTTAATTTGTGTCTTACTTTTAAATTGCAGATTAGTCAAGAAATTATAAAAGTACCCTTTGCCAAAATCTACTAGCCCATAATCTATAAATTAGAAGTTAATTTGTGTCTTACTTTTAAATTGCAGATATATGAAGATTTAAGGCTAAAATTGGACCACAACCTGAAATATTTTGATTCAATCGAACAATTATATTTCAGCTAGTGACTTGGGAAATCTGCCAGTGTGAAGTTTAGCAATGTAAAGTAAACTCAAGAAATTATAGAAGAACCAGACATATGAAAACTATAATAACTAAAATACATTTTTAAAAAGAAAAGATTAAATACACCTGAGGAATGAATTAGCAAACTGGAAGAGTAGATTGAAAAAATGCATCACCCTCCCCACCAAAAACAGAGAGAAAAAAGGAAACAGGTAGAAAAAAATACAGCAATGAGAGACAGAAAATAGACATAAATGTGATGGCATACATGAGGTCCAAGAAAGGGTGAAAACTAAAATTAAGAGGAAGAAACACCCAAGCAAATGATGGAAATCCATTTCTAAAATTAAAAAAAAAATGATGACAGATCTCAGATTAGAAGTACCTATAAAGTGCCAATGAGGAGAGACACTTAGACATCATGAAATGTAAGAATACTACAGATGCCAAAAACATTCCAAAAGCTTAGAGAAATAACAGATCATATTCAAAGGGAAAGACATTTTTAAGATTGCACTAAATGTAGCATGGAAATAGTTTTCAAGATATTGAAGGAAAAGATCTGAGAACATAGAATTTTTATCCAACAATACTGTCATACTAAAATAGTCTGTCATATAAGTCCTTAGAAATTTTAGTCCACATCACTGACTATTAGTATAAAAATGTATATAAATTCTAACAAATAAAAGTACCAGTAACCTAATTTTAAAATAGGCGAAACAAACAAACATTTCTAGAAGATGGAACACATATGACCAGTAAACAAACTAAGACATGATCGAGATCTCTCATAATCAGGGAATTGCAAATCAAGATTGCAATGAGATAGGATTTTAAACCCATTCAATAAGAAAAAAAAGAAGATTTAACAAATGCCAAGAGGATGTAGAACTACATAATTTGTTATACACTGTTGGTAAGAATGAAAATTTTTGCAACCAATTGGATAAGAGTTTGAATATACCTTTTACATTCGACCATTCTTACATCCACTGATGCAGCAATTTCATGTCTAAGTAAATATCTGTGAGAAAAGTGATCATGTATGCAAAAAGAGATGTGTACAAGAATGTTTTCAGAATCACTGTTCACAGGAACAACAGCATGGAGACAGCATAAGCATTCCTCAGTGGGAGAGTGGCAGAGTAAACAATGGTATATTCACTCCATTAAACAGTATATGAATTAGTTTCCCATTGCTGATATAAGAAATTACCAAAAACTTTGACTTAAAAAAACACAAATGTATTATATTACTGTTCTGGAGGTCAGAAGTCTGAAACAGTCTTACCGGGCTAAAGTCAACGTGTCAGCAGGGCTGTTTCTTTCTAGGGAAAAAATCCATTTTCTTGCCTTTTCTAGCTTCTAGAGGTTTCCTACATTCCTTGACTCATTGCCCCCTTCCCTCTTAAAGCCATCAATACCTGCTGGCATCTTTCTCACGTGATATAATTCTGATATGCCTTCTCCAGCCTCCTTCTTACAGTTAGAAGCATGTGATTACATTGACCCATTCTAATAGTTCAGAATAATCTCAACATCTCAAGGCCCTTAGCAACTTTATTTTCACCTACAATCATAGTTCTCCTTTGTCACATAATTTAACATATTCCCAGGTTCTGGGATTAGGACAGGGACATTTTTGGTTGCCACTATTCTACCTGCCACATATACAACCATCAAAATAAATAAACTACAGTGATGTAACATCACAGAATCAACCCTAACAATATAATATTAAGTAGAAACAGTCATTCTCAAAAGATTATATATGGCAATATTCCTTTTTTAAAATAAATAATAATAATAATAATAATTTTTAAAATGTATATTCTTGAAAAGCGTTGCCAAAGGAGATAGATGGTGAATGGGGACTGGGATGAAGGAGGTGACATTTTGGGACATCTACAGTGATGCCCTCAGGTACAGCTTAGTTTGTCTTACTCCATCAGCAAATTTTTAACAGTGTGGATTTTAAATCTACTGGTTATTTGTGATCGGAAAAATTTCCTACAACCTACAGAAAAATTTAGATCAATATTGCTGCTCTTTAGGTAAAAAAGAAAAGAATGTGTATATTCACTTTTACATATACAACTCTATATGTGCAAACAATTATAATGAAAGAAGTAGAAAAGTGGATTAGTGAATTTGAAAGCACTGCTGTGTTTTCAGAGTCAGGCCATCAGCATCATCTTACTGAGTACTTATATCACACGTTGGTGTTTTTCTCATTTGCATGTCTACTACAGTGAGATTAATCTTATTTAGGCCTGACTGAAGTTGTAGATTAGATTATGATTGACTTTAGTTTTTAATTTAGTGTTTTCCCTTTGAACAAGCATGCACAGGGGAGTATCTTGATACTGTGGTGTGAAAGGCAGGGATATATGGAACCAGGTGCTAACTCTCTCTTCAGAACATCATGATGCTTCATCTCTAATATTTAGAATTTCAGAAGCTGAGCAGGAAATCATTCATATGTAGAAGAAGCAAGATCAGTTAGTCACAGAGTGGATGTATTAATTCAATTTATTGGTCACTTAAGAGACCTGGACACCCTAAATTATTTTATAATTCCCTGCACACATATCATATGTCATGCTTTTCAGTGTTCTCTCAGATCCATTATCTTATTATGGCTCTCCCGTGACCCTATATGATGGGTTGAAAAAGCATAATTAGTGCCATTCTACAGATGAGGATGCCAAAATATGGCAAGAGTAAATACTTCATCTGAGTTTAAACCTCATCACCATCTGATGATCAAACTCAATCCAGAATTCAAGTCTTCAAAATCCTAGCTGTATCAATTAAAGTAATGTTGTTTGTTTCAACAAATACCAAAATGCGTAACAGCTAATATATGATAGAAGTTTCCCATTCAGGTCAAGTACAAAGTAGGTGCTCGTAGGCAATTTTTTCAAAGTGTGAATAAAGGACACAGACTTCACCAGTGGCTTCCAAAGCCACTGTCGCCATCTGTACAAGCTAGTGTAGGAGGAAAAAATACAGAAGATTTATACAAAGTCAGGCCCAGAAGTGGCATGCCTTACTTCTACTCACATTACATGGGTAAAACTCTGTTTAATGTCAAGCAAAGCCAGGGAATGTCAGTCATCTGGTTGTTTCCTGGGAGAAGAAACTGTTCACAAGTATGGTGGACACATAATCTCTTTCTGCCATACTAGCCAAGTACCAAGTTACTGCAAAGGTTAAGTATATCCATTTCCCCAACCCCTGCAAAGTCATAAAACGCTGAAGAAGTTATTCCTTGTTAGAATCTGTAACAGAGTAAGTGAGTTAACATGTTCAATGAGTGTCATGAATGTGTTTGTTGACACAGTTCCAAAAGGAGTTTTCTAATAAGGAGACACAGGGTTTTCATGGTTAACATTGCAATAGGGACTTAAATAAAGATATAGATAACAAATTGATCTATTTCTACTTAAAACACTTCTGACACAAAATGTGTGTAGAATTTTTTCCACACCAAGTTCTGCAACTCTCTGGACACCAGCTGGATGACCTACAATTCAATTCAATTCTGGCACTAACTACCCAGAGCAAGAGATGCGTGCAGCAAGGCACAGAGGAAGAGGTGGAGGCCTCCCTGCCCTCTCTGAGTGTATTAGCCTCTAGCACTCATGTTCACCACTGCAGAAGCTATCTGAGCCCTTTGTTTAGGGTTTTGATGGAGGTCCCATTACATAGGCATAGTGGATTAAATCACTGGTCATTAGTGACTGAACTCACTGCCCACCCTGGAGGTCCAAGGATAGGGCTGAAAGTTCCAACCCTCTAATCACTTGGTTGGATTTTCTGGTGAATAGTTCCCATCCTGAAGCAGTGCTAGTCATCATGCTGTACATTAGCTCCCCAATATTTATTTATCCTCTAACTGGAACTTTGTACCTTTTGATTGCCTTCCTCCAATTCCCCCTTCCCCCTACCTCCACATCTGGTAACCACAAGTCTGGTCTCTTTTTCTGCAGTTTTTATTTGTGTGTTTGTTTTTGAATTCCATGTATAAGTGAGATCATATAGTATTGTCTTTCTCTGTTTGACTTATTTCACTTAATGCCTTCACGGTTCATGTTGTTACAAATGGTAGGATTTCCTCATTTTTTATGGCTGAATAATATTCCATTGTGTGTGAATATAATTAATGTAATATGATATAAATGGGTAAGGAAATTGTGGTATATATTGTATATGTATGTATATGTGTGTGGGGGGATGTATATATCATAACTCCTTTATCCGTTCACCCATAGATGGACACAGGTTGTTTCCATACCTTGTCTATTGTAAATAATGTTTCTATGAATATGGGGATACAGATATCTTTTTGAGGAAGTTATTTCATTACCTTTGGATATATTCGCAGGAGGGGAATTGTCGGACCACGTGGTAGTTCTATTTTTAATTTTTTAAGGATCCTCCATACTGTTTTTCATAGTGATTGTACCAAATTAGAATCTCACCAACAATGCACAAGGGTTACCTTTTCTTCATATCTATATCAGCATTTGTTATCTCTTGTCCTTTAGATGATAGACATTCTAGCAGGCATGAGTAACAACTTGTTGTGGTTTTATGTGCATTTCCCTAATAATTAGTGGAGTGAGGCAACTCTTTGAGCTCTGAGGATGGGAATGGGGTGTGCCACTGGCTGTAGCCCACAATGCTGGGGAGATCTGGCTATACCCTCTAGGGTTCTTTTTTCCCACTGGAGGAACTGAAGGCTCAGGAAAGACCTCTCTGTGTGGTGCTGCACTGATCTGGGGGAGGGGCAGTCATACAGTGTGATGCTTCAGCCTTACCTTTGTGTTCTAGGACTCTCTCAGTGGTGTCTTATTGTTGAATAGTTGTTAGTTGCTTTTCTTGTGAGGGGGAGTGAAGTCAGGAGGAACCGGTGTTGCCATCTTGGTGGTTTACCTAAATCCACTTAGAGTGCTTCCAAATTTGTATCACTCAGGAAAGGCAGGAGGCTGCTGTGTACAACTGTGGTGCTGGAAAATCCCAATTCCATAAGGTAGGCTGACAGTCTAGAAACTCGCACATGTTTTTATATTACTGTTTGGAGGTGGAATTCTTCTTCCTGTAATTTCTAACTTTAATTGCTCGTATAAATTACCATACTTCTAATTGGATAAATCACCCTTTTACTTTCCATCAACCTGCTTATGAACCCCCTTCCTGATGCAATTAGAACTTCAAAGGAACCTTCCTGAGTCAGGAGGAAAGGGCCAGGAATTGAATGAGAAACCTGATACAATCTCAAAAAGATATTTCCTGGACATTAACACAAATCTTCCAAATCCCCACTCCTACATGATTATTGCAGTAGGAATTTGTGCAAATTATTTTAGTAGAGGGGGTTTTGCCATGAAATGCAAAGTTTACCAAAAAGGACTTGTTTTTACAATACAAGAATACATCCATTTTTTGGGCATCTTTTCGGAAAAAATATAATTAGAATTTCTTCTTAGCAGCAAAGATCTGGCTCAACTTGTTTTTCTATGATAAAAATTATTATCTCTTTAGATCCTCTGCCAGGTTATTTTTTGGGGGACACTATGTGGGTGACCTTTTGAACATATTTGCCCCATTGCAAATATGTCATTTGTCTTGACTTTTCTTAAGCCCTGTTTGAATAAATGAATATTTCATGAACAGCTGCAGCTACAATTATCTATAGTTCAGGGACGATGTATAAAGAAAATTGTACAGTGATCTGTGATGCTTTTAACCTCTTCATGGAAATTGAATTAAGTCAGTAGATTGGATAAAGAACCCATGTACTTTTACTTGTAGAATTAGAGTCTGATCAAATCCCCAGCCTTAGTCCCTGAGAGCACAGCATACACCAGCCCGTGTACCCAACCCACTCATTATTCCTCACGGCCTCTAGGAGTACCCGTTTATCTCAGCAGCCCCTGCCTGTCCCCTTGCTCTTGTCTTTCCCAGAGAGCCACCTCTGCAGAGGCTACCTCCGTTCCTGAACCTGTCACAAGAGCAGCAGAAGCCTACATGTCATGTTTGGAGGTGAATCATGTTGCTCACCAGAACAGTGTCCAGGTCTGGTTTCTGAGATGCTGCATTCCCATCACCTTTGTGGACTAGTCAAGTATTTTTTAGAGGCTTTTTTAATGATTGAGCTCTTTTTTCAAATGAAATCTTTCATGAACATGTACTCTGCGTAATAGATAAAAGGTACCTGCTAGGCAGAGTAGATAAAATAGGTAATAGCTGGCTTGGGGTGCCCAGATTTTCCTTCCTTAACTACTGCCCTTACAAATGGCCCCTGAGACATTGACATAGGACCCCATGGCTTTGTGGTGTATGGTCTAAATCTGCTGGACTAGGCCAGAAACCTCATTGGGCCTTGATTTCTTACCATCTCTGAAAATTCTCAAGCACTCTTCCTGCTGTGCCAGACGTCTTTTCAGACCAGTGTCTTATACCAATCCCTCAATAACGTGGGTAGGGCTTTTGGACCTCCTGCAATACCTCTTCCCATGAGACTGGGGCCCCCTTGTGAATGCACAAATTGCCTGGAACTCTAATACAGCTTGAAACTTCCTGCTTCCACACTCTCCTCCACCTCACTAGACCTTGGAAAGTGACTCTTGTTTGCTTTTATTGATTTGATTCTCCAGCTTGGACTCTAGCTGAGGACATATAAGCTCCAAATGGCTAGAAGCAGCCAATATATGTGAAGACAGATCCAAATTAGGGATAGTCAGAGATTTAAGATCTCAGCCTGGGACTCCTCCCAAGCCTTCATCCTCCATCCCAGTTGCACTTTGACCTGGGTATAGTGCTCTTTACACCTGGCTCACAAGTTCTTCCAACAGTTCGTTAGGCTACCCTTCCCATGAAAGATTGTTAAACACCTTGTCACTTTGTCACTGGCCCCAGAAGTGGGTGTTTGTGTGACAGCACTTCCTCCTGGCTGCACTCTGCTCAGTGAGATGGAATATCAAGTCTGATTTTACTCAGTACACCTGTTACAGTGGGGACCTTTTAGCGAATCATGAAATCTGGGCTAAAGAGTCCTAGATGAAGCTACTTGTTGCTGGAGGGGTTACCCAGAAGATTGGGCTGCCTTGGATCCAGCATGGCTGCCCTAGGGGCTGATAGGATTAAGATCTTTACACACATAGAGCTCAGTTCTGCCCAGTGTGCATCACAGGGTCCACAAGTTGGATTTAATGGTAAGAAAAAGGAAGAAAGAAGAGTCAACTCTGGGACCCTGGTGGCATCTTCTCATAAGAGGTTTAATCAGTTGTGCTGAAGGATCAGAAGGTACAAAGGTGAGATGACAATGGTGGATCCCTTTAAGAGCAGACATGGTAGTTTACCCTCATTTTAAACACTTTCTTAAATTTCATTAGATAGAAGTCCATCTACCCAAGCCATACAGCAGCAGACACACACAGGCTCACATACATGCATACACATGTATACCTGCTCTTGTCTGAGCAAAATAACACCTCATTAGTTAATTTGGCATTTTCTGTGGTTTTATTTGAGCATTGCTTTTTGTTCTGAATGTTTGACCTTGAGGTTCAACCATTTTAACATCACTCTTATTATTATTCATGAGATGCATACAGGATGAGGAATTCTTACTGAAAATTTTCACTGAGGTCTGATTAGGACAACCAAACCCAGTTGACCACCCCCATAGTTTTGATAGTTTTGTATTAGCTCAGAGAACAATGGCTGTTGATACCATGGGGCTTAAAGGGATAGAAATTCTAGTAGTTGGGGTATAGAAAGAAAACCAATTTTCTCATCTTGGTGAACATAATCAACAATGCATTACTTTAAAACCAAGAGTGAAAGGGGTACAGCTGCAGAACCATTTCTACCACCAGATGGTGTTTGTCTGCTTCTGTGTACGAATTGCTCTCAATAATTAAACACAGGTCTCTGATTCATATGCACAGAGGCAGTGATTCTTAAATTAAACATTTTAGAATCATTAGAGTACATTTTATAGGTTCAGCTAAACACAGCACTCTGGCTGATTATGATTAAACATACTGATATTAAATTACATATTGATCCATAAATATCAATGCATGCAGAGAAGCAATGAGAATAATGCTTGTAACTAGAAGGAACATTTTAATTTTAAATGATAATGGGGACAGTTTTTAATGGAACATCAGGCAGAGGTTTGGGTTCTTCCAGTTGACTTTCATCATGTAGGAAATAGATTTAATTTTTCCTTTTGTAATATTAAACATTAATTATAGACTATATCTACTTTTCTGAAGTACATAGCCAGCAAAAGTAGACTCAAGTATCTTAAAAATGAAGAAAAGAAATAATTTGTGTTTTTTCAGCATTTTCTTAGAACTTTAAATAGAATAACATAAACTTGTTTCTGCTTCCTTGAATGTTTATCAATAAAAGAGACAGATGTATTGAATTTATCAAACACAGAAACTGAAAAAGTTATTTTGAAAGGAGATAACATGGGTTGGTTAAAAAAGAATGTTGTTCAAACTGGATGCTATGCTCTGTGACCTTTTACCCAAACTCTTTATGATCCTAAGTGTGTTTGTCCTAAGATTTTATTTTATTTTATTCTATTTTTTAAAAAAATTATTTATTTTAGAGAGAGAGCACATGAGTGGGGGGGGCAGGGAGAGAGAATCTTGAGCAGACTTCCTGCTGAGTGTGGAGCCCCACATCGGGCTCAATGCCACAACCTGGAGATCACCACCTGAGCCAAAACCAAGAGTCAGTCACTCAACCAACTCAGCCATCCAGGCACCTCTGTCCTCACCAAGATTTTAAAAAAGATCTCTGAAGTCTCTTACAGCTCTAAAATTGTATGATTCTATTATCTTAATAAAATCCACAGCTATTTGAGAGGAAGTTGCATTAATCCAAATGGAAACTGAAGTTGCTCATAGAAGCCAGAAGTTGCACTTGATGATTCATTCATTTCCAGTCATTTCTCCTGCAGATCCATTGACTAATGCAGATACTTTACACATTCTGCATCATCATCCTCAATCAAAGCCATCAGATGATGCCACATGTCTAAAGAACTATCTCTCAATTATGAGTCATGTTTTCAACTCACTTGAGCAGACAATAAATAATAAAAACATTTATATTAGTAGTGAAAGGACACTGTTCTTTACAAAAATAGATAAATGAAGCAATATTCTTATTGCTAAATTGTTAACTGTTTTGAAAACTATTGTGTCCCAGTGTTACTCAGGTGATTAAAAATCTGTGGGAAATTATAGTGTATGAGGTACATAAAAAACAGATAATCCTTTCTTAGAGCCTCAGATACTTTTATAGAGTTTTTGTCTTCAAGGGGTTCCAAACACTTTGCAGTAAGTTTTAAGTGTCACAGTTGGTTTATTTTCCTTTCTTCTCCATCACTTTGGTTTGCGACCAGAGTGCCTGCGCCAGGTTGGAGAGGAGACGGGCAGTACAGCAACAAGGCACATTGTCTCAACAAGGCCAAAAGATGAACAAAAATGTATGCAGTGTAAACAAAGTCCAATTTACTCAATTTTATCAGGTTTTTTTTAGTATGGTTTCAGGGGCTTATCAGTTCCATCAACATCTGTGGGATTCATTTTCTAGGGGTATATTTATAAAGGTAGGTAGGCTACAAAAAGGAAAACCCCTATACTTTTCATGCTGTGCCTTAATAATCTTATCTGTAAAATAGGTCTATTAATATTCTCACAAAAATATTAAATATATTCAGTAGTAAGGTTTATAAAGGAATGGAACTATATCAACTTCATGTTGTAGCCCACCCTAACCATTGTACTTTAATCCCCTTTCTGCTTTATTTAGAGGTAAACATTATGCCCACTGTCCTCTGTAGCCTTTTCAAACTCTTCCCACCCAAGAGTTATAATGACAATTCTCCGGTTTTGTTTTTTGGGAAATTTTCACTAATGTTCATGAAATAATGTTAATGATGTTGTTATTTTAGGTTGATATAGTCATCACAAATAAGCATGTTAGGTTTCAACATAAATGTAGGATCATTTTAGATTACTTGCCCAGGGTTTTGAAGTAGCCAAGAACAATGGCCATGTGAAATTTTTAATATAATGATAGGTATTTTATGAGTTATAAAAAGACACATTGCCTAATAAAACAAAAAAAATAACAAGAATGGGCAAGAAACACAGTAGGTTGTACATGTTACAGAGAGGTCAAATATGGTATGGAAGTGCCCATCTATGCCAAGTTTGGTGATGTAGAAAAATAAGAGAACATACTTGTATTTTTCTAACACTGTGCTTCAGAGTGAAACCCCAATAAATACTGACACAAAGTAGACTAAAGCAAACATCACAACATCACAAGGAACCATAAAAATGATACAGAGATTGGATGATTGTAACTAAAGCTACAGAGACCTGAGAAGAGAAAATGCCACTTGTGGTACATGCACAGATAAAAAGAACCACATTATACATATAAGCTGCGGCCCAGGCAGATAAGGAAACATTATTTATTATCAGTTATCTATTCTTAGGTTTTAGTTTTGACTCCAGAGTTGCTGAAGACATTGCAAAAGCAACAAAGGAAAATTACTTTTATCCTTGCCTCCTTGAATAAACCTGTGTTTTCAAGATTCATCTGAGTTTTTCCTAGCTGCTCAATGACTTCAAAATGTCATGACATAGAGAAAACATATATCCTCTCCTCTGATCACAGAGAAAAGTCAACTGAAAGAGAGATTTGGGGAATTAACAAGACAGGGACAATCCTTACAGCAAAGACTCACCAGTGTGATGTTGTATGTTGTATGTAGTGTCCCCCACCATAGCACTCAAAAGGTTTTCCAGCTTTTCCTTACAAGGTTCATGTCGCTTATTTTACATGGTTTTGCAAATACAGTAGCTATTAAATTATAAATAGTACCTAAGGGGAATAACTACAGAAGGCCATTATGACTCAATACTGAGTTGAATCTAATCAATCAGATAAGTCCTAGGAAGGTTGGGGAAAGCCCAGAAAGATTAAAATAAAGGTGAGAAAAGTGAAGGGGAAGCCAAGTTTGGGTTGTAGGTAAATTCTTTTTCTAGTATGGGTGCTATGTGGTAAATTCTGAGAGTTTCTGATGCTTGAAAGATGAAGAGGAAAGAGGAAAGGTCAAAAGTGAATAGGAAAATGCTAAAGATGAATTTTTCTTTCTTCATTTTTATACCAAGGACCACCTTTAATTAATCACTGCCTTAATCTGATTATCTGGCAGAGGGATGTTGCTGCCAAAACAGGTCTCAGAGTTAGAAATACCCTTAATACCTTTTAACTCTCTGTCACTCATTTTTTGAGGATAGCAGCAAAAGGGAAACCTTAGAAAAAGTTTAGTAGAAGATGATATTAAGTATTAAAAGATCAAAATACAAAACCAGAATGAGAAGCTTACAGAACTGGATTCCTTCTGGTAGCACTTTTGTTAGAATGTGGTAATAAAATCTGTTTATCCAATAGAATATCAGTTCCTCAAAGGCAAACCATCATTATGCTTCTCATCTATTAACCCACACTTCCTAAAACATATCTTTGTCTCTGTGGATGCTGAATAGATGTATGTTGTTCTCTTTGTTAACTCCATAAATGGAGCTGAGAGGAGTCTAACAAAGGCTTACAATTCTAGAAGTAAGCATGGATTGTAAATTCATACAGCATGAAGTTTGGTGAAGACAACCCAGATTTAAGACCACCCCAAGTGCTGTTAGTAATAACCTGAAGACTAGCTGGTAGAGGTTGATAATTTCTGAGTAGGAAAGGCATAATTCATGAGTGACTGAGTTTGGGGAATAGACTAAAATAAAATTCGCTTACTCTTATGAAGGAGTTGGAGTCATTTAAAGTTACTTTAGACAGACACTTTTTACCCCTTGAAAGCATACAATATTATCAAATAATCACTGGGTTAGAATGAATAAATGCTCGTGTCCATTTATTTAACACTTATTGCATATTACTGTGACTCTTTGATGATGTTTATAACCTTATCTTCCTCACTGGAATATATACTTCCTTAGTATAAACTCAGTTTAATTCATCCTTTTAGCTTCAGTTCTTACAGGGGCCCATAGGTAGACACATACTCAATAAATGTTTATTGAATGGACAACTCAAAAAAGTAAAAATCTCTTAAGTTGGTGGTTAAGCTGTACCACAGACTCTTACCAAGCCATTCCCAATACTTTAACCATTTCTGTCCTGTATAAACACCACTAAAAACTAATTTTTATATGCAATAAGCCTGTTTAAACCCTTCCATTTCAGGGAAACATTTGTTGGTACAGATATTTATATACATACACACACACACACACACACACACACACACACATATATATACACATACATATAATACAATTATTTGTACACATTTCCTTTGCTGTATCATGGTTAAACCAGATGACTGATGACAGTTTACATTTGGGACTAATATTCCAAAATGGACTTTGTCCTACCTAACAACAAAAAAATCCAAAAACTGGTATGTGACATTGGTATGTGTACCTCCTATTAATTTTTCCCCCAACATTGCCATGTAAAACATCATTGAAATATTTTTATTATTATGTTCAGTTAGTCACTGTATAGTACATCATTAGTTTCTGACATAGTGTTCAATGATTCATTAGTTGTGTATAACACCCAGTGCTCATCACAACTAGAGAAATGTAAATTAAAACCAAGATGCAGGATCTCTACATACCTTGCACACCTAATAGAAAAACTAAAATTTAAAAATGCTAACACTAGCAACTGTTGGTGAGGATGCAGAGCAACTGAAACACATGTGTTACTGATAGAAATGCAAAAATGGAACATTTAACTTTGGAAAATGGTTTGGCAGCTTCCTATCAAATGAAACAAACTTACCACAGGACCCACCTATCCAACTCGTGGGTATTTACTCTAGAGAAATAAAAAATATTTACCAAAATCCTAAACATGACTGTTTCTAGCAGTGTTCTTTATGTTCAGGATTTTGGAGCTGTTACCTCTGAGGTAGTGGATTGTTTCTTGTCATTAAATAATTGGAAGGACGTTTAAGGTCATAGAATTCCAAACCGTCCCATTCCTATCCCTCCAGTCTGATGCTAGATAATGGTTCCAGCTCCCTGAACTTTACCCCCAACTGAATTATATACATAATCAAACTTCTCACATGCTATGGGGCTTCTAGGATTGCCAGGTGAAATATATGACTTTTATCTTGTTCATTTCTTTTGGTAATGTTGAGACCATGGGAAGAACATTTAAAATGCATATTCATTTTATGTAGAAGTTCAAGAAGTTCACATTTCATATACATTTTCTTTATGCAGAGCTGATTCCTAGTACTTTCAGTTTTCATACCATCTATGTTTATAACATCTGCACCTGGGTAAGGAAATAGCATAGAACTGATATGTTACTGTAACTCCACAGGGGAAGAAGTGAAGATCTTTGTGAGATAGGATCCAGACTGAGTAGATACTTGGACAGTGAAAGTTCAGAAGAATACTCGACTTGGGGGGAAAAAAGCATAATTGCATAATAAATTATGCACTGTCCATCTCTAATTTAATTTATTTTTCTGCCCTTTGTCCAATTACCAGTGATATCTTCTTCCCTTACATGCATTTACTTTAATATCTACCCTAATGTGTTTGTATATGTCCTTGATAATACATTTACCCTTGTAAAATATGTAGCAAACTTAAGGTAGACACAGCATATATATAGAAGAGTACACAAACTTACTGAACAACTCAATGAAATAAAAAAACCCAAAAAACTAAAAATGTAGTAACTACTGTCCAGATCAAGATAGGGAATATTAACCCCACAGAAATCTGTGCTCCATCTCAGTTATTACCTCCTACAGAGATAATCACCAAACAACTTCTATTAACACTGATAGGTTTTTCTTAACTTTTTTGAAATTTAAATAAGTGGATCTTATAGTGCCTAATCTTTCTTGTCCGGTTTCTCTCATTCAACATTATATTTATGAGATTCATCTTTGTTGCCTATAGCAGCATTTTGTTCTTTTTCATTTCTGAATAGTGTTCTAACATACAGATTTATTTATTGAATCTAGTTGTTTCAGTTTTTGGCTACTGCAAATAATGCTGCTATGAACATTCTTGTATTTGGATGTAGTCACTTCAGTTTAAAATTTAGCAATGGTTGAAATTGCAGGGCCATAGCTTATGTCTATGTCCTGCTTTATTAGATACTGTCAAATAGTTTTTCAAAATGTTTGTACCAATATAAGGCCCAAAAGCAGTGCCTCCACGTTCTTACCAACATTTGGTATTGTAAAAAAAAAAAAAAAAAAAAAAAAAATTGGTATTGTTTCCCCCACCCCTGACCCTTTTAAGCCTTTCAGTGGGTGTGTGGAACTGTCCTGTGGGTGGTTTTAATTTGCATTTTCCAAAGACTACTGCTGCTAAGCTTAAGCTCCTTTCATATGATCATTAGCCATTGGAATATTGTATCTTTCTTAGTGAAGTGTCTATACAATCCTTTTGCCTATTTTAAATTGGAATGTGTCTTTTAAAAATTGATTTTTCTTCACATATTTCTGGATACAATTCCTATGTCAGAAATAAGTATTGCAACTATATTATTCTCTAACTCCTGTTCTGTGGTGTGCCTTTTTTACTCTCTTGAGTCATTTGTGATTTGTATTTTTCTTTCTTCTTTCTTTTCTTGTCATTGTTGTCAGAAATTATCAGTAACATTAATCTTATCAAATAAGTTATTTTAGATTTGTTACGTTTTCTTACTGCAGTGTTTTTTTTTAATTGTATTAATTTATTTTTCTGTCATTTTTTTCCTTGTCAGCATTCTTTGTGTTGAGTTTCCTTTTTATTTTCTAACATTTTGCAGTAAATAGTTAGATCACTGTTTTCCACATTCTTTTCTATTCTATTTTCTATTCTAGTATGTGCACAGAAGTCCGTTACTTTCTAAGCACATTTTAAGCTGTATTTCATAGTTTTTATCTCCGCTTTATAATGTTATCATTATCATTCAGTTCACATTTTTTTTCCTAATTTCTATTGAGGTTTCTCCTGTGACCCATGGGCTATTTATATGGGGTTTGCTTAGTTTTCAAACAGTAGAGCTTTTTCCAGATAGTTTTTTCTACTGATTTCTTTTTTCTTTTCTTTTGTTTTTTAATTCTTTATTTGAGAAAAAGAGTGAACATGAGCAGGGGGAAGGGGCAGAGGTAGAGGGAGAAGCAGACTCCCCGCTGAGCAGGGAGCCAGACGTGGAACTCTATCCCAGGACCCTGGGATCGTGACCTGAGCTGAAGGCAGACACTTAACCAACTGAGCCACCCAGGCACCCCTCTACTGATTTCTTATTTAATTCCTCTATGGTTAGAGAACAAACTGAATTATTTCTGTCCTTTGAGGTGTTTTGAAACTTGTTTTATGGCCATCTCATGGTCAATTTTGCTAAATGTTTTATATTAACTTGTAAAGAATGCTCTGTGTGGCATTTGATAATTAATTCAGATTTATTAATTCATTTAGATACTGTGTTTCTGTATTGATCTGTGTCTACTTCTATCCAATATGAGAAGGACTTGGAAAAATTTCTCTATTTCTCATCTAGTGCTTTCAATTTGAAGCTATATTAATGAGCACATATGAATTTAGAAGTTTATCTTCCTGATAAAATTATAAATTTCTCATTTTAAAATATCCTTTATTATCTTTCCTAATGCCTCTTTGTCTGACTTAAAAATCTACTTATCTAATATATGTATATCAGAAAAATAAATGTTACAGCTTTCTTTTGGTTGGTGTACAGGAGGTATATTTACTATTCTTTTGCTTTGATGCTTTCTGTCTTTTAAAATTTTGTCTCTTGTAAAGTGCCATAGAGTTGGTGCACTGGGTTTGTATCTTTTCCTCCAGTCTGACAATCCTTTATCCCCATTTAAATGGTATATTTAGTTCATTTTAGTTAATGTAATTACAATATCTTTGAGTTACTATCCTCCAAAATATAATTTGTATCCTATTGGACCACTTGTTTCTTTTATCTACTTTTTCTTTTTCCTTTTAGCTTTCACTAGCTTTTTGGCATTTGCTAACTTCTTAGATACACATTTCCCCCTGCTACTTGTTCAGAGCTTTCCTGGATAACAAATTATTCCTTTTACCATTTCCCAGATTTTAAAACAATGGAACTCAATTTACTTCCTCTTATCCTCTGAATTGTTGTTAGCCCTACATTCAATTCTACAATATTTTAGATACCACAGTACATTTTTACTGTTTTAAGCTGCTAATATTCATTTACATTTAGACATGTATTGACATTTTTCCATGTCCTTTAATTTGCTTAACATTTCTGTTTTGGTCAGTGATCATTTTCTCTCTTTTAGTTAACATTTGCTGTCAATGAATTATCTCAGCTTCTGCTTTTCTAGAAATTTTTTTCATTCACCTTGAGTTTTGCTGATACAAAATTCTAGATTGACAACTGTTCTCTTTCATCATTTCAGAGTTATTGTCTTCAGACTTGTCATCTCTAATGAGGCATTAGATGAGTCTTACTGCTGCTTTTTGAAGGTAATATATTGTATTTTCTGATTGGCTTTCAAATTTTCTCTTTTTCTTTTGTTTTTAGTCATTTAACCATGATGCACTATGTGGTTTTCTTCCTATTACCTTTGCTTGGATTTCTCAGTACTTTTTGAATATATGAATTGATATTTTTGGGGGGGTTGGGAAATTCCATTATTTTTTCTTCAAATATTACTTCTGCCTAAGTTGCCAGATTACAAGTATGTTATTACCTTTTATCATGTCCCATTTATCTCTGAAGTGGTTTTTTGAATTTTCATTACTTTTAGTGCTCTGTGCTTTAGTCTGGATATTATCTATTGACTGTTCTTCTGGTTCATTAATATTCTCTATTACTTTATTTAGTCATTTGTTCATTATATCCATTAATTTCTTAATTTCAAAAGCTCTATTTTTCAATTCTAGAATGTTAGTCTGAGTTTTATAAATTCTAGTTCTCTAGTAAATATCATTTCTTTTATCAAAATATTAATGACCATTATCTCTGTCACTAATCTATGGACCATTTTTTAATTATGCATTTTCTCCTTGGTTCACTTTCTCATTAGATCTGATTTTTTTTATTAAATGATGGACATTGTATATGAAAAGTTATAGCCACTCCATATGATACGATCTTCTTCAGCCTGGGTTCAAAGATCCTCTGGTAGGCTACCTTTGTGTGGAAATACATCACATTAATCCTTTTAGGAATTAAGCTAAATGGGTTCTAGTTTGGTCGGGCTCATTCTACTGCTGACTTGTCCTCTCTTCTTGATGTTTTTCAGTGCTTCCGACTGAAGCCTGAGGTGATTACTAAGGAACTTTCACATTGATGAATAATAAGGCATAATTTTGGTCTCCTCAGCCTCATGAGTCAACTAAAACCATAATTTTGTTTTTCAGCAGTTTTCTGCTTAGCTTTTGAGCCTTTTGCCCGCAAAGTTGAAGAGCTGTGCATGTGTCTTTGGTGTAAAATCACTCAGTGCAGGAGCTATCTCTGTACCTCCTTCCTTTCTAGGATCCCAGCCACTTTTCTCCTCACTGTCTAGACTTTCCCTAACTATAATTATTGCCTCTCCAGTCCTGTGAGATTGCCAAAAAATCTGTTTGTTTTTCTATTTCTTAGCACAGTTTCTTACCGATTTTTAAAGAATCAGCCAATTTCCTGAGAGGAAAAGTGACTTGCAGAATATCAGCTCATCTCTCTGCTGTTTCACTTATATCTTGGCCCTTGAAGCTTTAGTTGCTTCATCAATTCGTAAATGCTTTAAAACAAACTTTTTAAAACAGATTTTATGTGGATTTTCTAATTATTCCTGGCAGGTCTGCCACAAATGAATCCACTAGAACCTGAAGAAAAGTCTGTGTTTGTTTTTTATTTATGAAAATGTGTAGTGATATTTGTGTGTTTATTTTGCATAAATGATATTTTTATGTAACTCTATGTAATATTTTATAAGATATATGTATGTATATATATAGTTTGTATATGTAGGAATATGTGTGTGTGTATATATGTATATATGTGTACATATAGTTAGTATGGTTTGTTGCTTTTAACTCCGGGATATTATCATATAATTTGCTTTCAACACAATTTACATATTCATTCACATTGTGATGGACATTCACATGTTGCCTTCAACTCCCCGCTACCACAAACGGTGTATAATAACATACATATTGCCTCATGGTCCTGTGTGAAAATTTCTTTGTGATATATATGTGCTAATGAAGGGATGATTGAATGATTGTATATACACATATAATTATTTACTTCTTTAAATGGTGTTCTAATATATCATCTTTGAAAATCACTTTGTATTGATGTTTAAGTCCCCTTTTTAATGAAATATTATATATTTTAGTACTGTCTCACTTTTAAAAAAATTCTTAATAATCCTGCATTACATATTTGAGAAATTTTCCCTGCTTTCCAAGAATTTGTATGCTTTAAAAATTACTTGTTTATGGTTTAAAAGGCACTGTCAGTAAAACTGATCCACCTTAGATAAATGGTCTAAGCCTGAAATTATGATGATCTGTAAGTGGCTGAAAGAAATGATTATAATGTCTACTAAAAAGTTATGTTTTTGTTTATTTTTCTTCAGCATTTATTACAGTTTTGCTTTATGTGTTTGATGGTAAGTTATTTGGAACATAAGCCTTAAAAACTGTTGCCTTTTTGTCAGTATATACTTTTATCAATATAAGTTGCATATTTTCTTCCTTTTGATGTTTTTTTCTTGACTTTTTAACTTAAATTTAATTTTTTCATCTCCATATTTTTTAAAGATTTATTTATTTATTTGAGAGAGTACATGAGCAGGGGGAGGTGGAGAGGGAGAAGGAGAGAAAGAATCCTCAAGCAGACTCCCCACTGAGCATGGAGCCAATGTGGGGTTCGATCCAAAGACCCTGAAATCATGACCTGACCCCAAATCAGTAGTTGGCCACTTAACCAACTGAACCACCGAGACGCCCATCATCTCCATATTTTTAAAAAATCATGATACATTCTATTATTTTAATTTTATAGTCATTGTCTGGTACTTTTCTGTGAACAGTATATTGTTCAATTTTATTTTTTAACTTATTTTGAAACCATTTATCTTGGAGTTTGTAAATCTATGCTTACTTAAATTACAGTTTACTTATTTTGTCTTTTTTTATCTTGTTGATAATCATTTTAATTTTGTCCTTGCTTCCTGTTGTATTTTATAGCTATTTTATGCTAGAATATATACTATTCAATGATTTATTAGACATTAATCTTTATTAGTTGTACCAGTGTTTATTTTTATATTTTGAAAATAAATATATATTTCATTAATTATTAAGTAATAAAATATTTGTTAAATCGCCACTATTTCAGTTGAAAATTTTAGTATAATTTTGCTGATCCCACACTTCCCAAAAACATAAAATATTCCAATTTTTATTGTTAATGGAAGGCTAAGAGAAGTCTGACTTAAGAATAATAGATTGGAGGAGCTCCTGGGTGGCTCAGTCAGTTGAGCGACCAGCTCTTGGTTTCAGCTCAGGTCATGATTTCATGGGTCATGGGATAGCGCTCCACATCAGCTCCATGCTTAGAGGGGAGTCTGCTTGAAGATTCTCTCCCTCTGCCCCTCCCCCCACTCACTCTTTCTCTCTCAAATAAAAATAAATAAATCTTAAGAAAAAAGAATAATAGATTGGAAATGGGAGGATAGATGTGTTTTGAGGAGCTAACAAGAAATATCTTCAAGGTAAACTGAAACAGGACAAGCTTCTAAAATGGCTCAAATTCTTTTTTTTTAAAGATTTTCTTTATTTATTTGACAGAGAGAGACACAGCAAGAGAAGGAAAACAAGCAGGGGGAGTGGGAGAGGGAGAAGCAGGCTTCCTGCTGAGCAGGGGGCTTGTTCCCAGAACCCTGGCATCATGACCTAAACTGAAGGCAGAAGCTTAATGACTGAGCCACCTAGGTGCCCCTCCAGGTCAAATTCTTTTTAGAGGACCAAGATCGAAAAATTAGAGAAGTCACTTCAAAGACCACAACTTAAAAACAGGCCTGGAATGTAAAAATAAAATGAGGTCAGGAATCATGAAAAAAATTGGTGCAAAGAAGATCATGAACAAATGGGAACCTTGTAGATTATTTGGAATGAGCATTGATGGAGGCCTTTGATTTATCTTTTTGGCAGTTGTTGGTATATAGCTAATAATATGTCAAGCTGACTTAAAGGATTTCAGTAGAGCTAGTGCTATAAGAATTTAACTCAGAATGAATTCTTGAGGACTGGTAAGTCAGAAACTTCATAGTATAATGAAACTTTGACTCTTAAAGGAGAGAAAAGATGTGGGCAAACAGAAAATGGAAGAATGCAATCTGACTGTAACAATAATAATGAATCTACAATTATGAAGAAAGGGGTCAATAAGGACAGACTGAATAGCTATGGTATATTGCTGATCAATCTTTTTCTTTTTTTAAGTTTTTATATTAATTCCAGTTAGTTAACATACAGTGTTATATTAGTTCCAGGTGGACAATATAGTGATTCAACAATTCCATAGAACACCCGGTGCTCACTCATCACAACAGGTGCCCTCCTTAATCCCCGTCACCTATTTAACACATCCTCCCACCCACTTCCCCTCTGGCAATCATCAGTTTGTTTTCTATAGTTAAGAGTCTGTTTCTTGCTTTCTCTCTCTTTCTCTCTTTTTTCCCTTTGCTCATTTGTTTTGTTTTCTAAATTCCACATTTGAGTGAAATCATAGATACTTGTCTTTCTCTGGCTGATTTATTTTGCTTACCATTTTACTCTCTAGCTCCATCCCTGTCGTTGCAAATGGCAAGATTTCATTCTCTTCCATGGGTGAATAATATTGCATTGTATGTATATACCACTTCTTCTTTATCCATTCATCAATCCTGGGCTGCTTCCATATCTTGGCTATTTAAATAATGCTGTTATAAACATAAGGGTGCATGTATCCCTTTGAATTAGTGTTTTTGTATTCTTTGGGTAAATACCTAGTAGTGTGATTGTTGGATCATGGGGTAATTCTATTTTTAACTTTTTGAGTAATCTCCATATTATTTTCCACAGTGGCTGCACCAGTTTGCATTCTCACCAACAGGGCAAAAGGATTCCTTTTTCCCCATATCCTTACCAACACCTGTTGTTTCTTGTGTTTTTGATTTTAGACATTCTGAGAGATGTGAGGTGATATGGCATTGTAGTTTTGATTTGCATTTCCCTAATGGTAAGTGATGATGAGCAACTTTTCATACGTCTGTTGGCCATCTGTATGTCTTCTCTGCAGAAATGACTGTTCATGTATTCTGCCCATTTTTAATTTGATTATTTGGTTTTGGGGTGTTGAATTTTATAAGTTTTTATATATTTTGGATACTAACTCTTTGTCAGATATGTCATTTGCAAATATCTCCAATATCTCCTCCTATACTGTAGGTTGCCTTAGTTTTGTGGATTGTTTCTTTCACTGTGCGGAAACTTTTTATTTGATGTACTCCCAATACTTGATTTTTGCTTTTGTTTCCCTTGCCTCAGAAAACAAGTTGCTATGGCTAATGTCAGAGAAGTTAATGCCCTGTGCTCTCTTCTAGGATTTTTATGGTTTCAGGTCTCACATTTAGGTCTTTAATCCATTTGGGGTTTATTTTTGCATATGGTGTAAGAAAATGGTACTGCTGACCAATCTTGATAGGAAATACCAGACAAAAGAAATATAAATGCAATTATCATCTATTTTTCCCAGTTCTAGAGGAAAAGCTGTCCAATCCTCCTTTAGGCAGTAAGCTCCATTAAGACAAGGATCATTTTTATCATCTTGACCAATATAAATCCCCTACTTACCAAAAACCTAAGAGTTAGTACATGTTTAATAATTGTGTGTTGAAAGAAAGAAGAAAAGAAGGAAGATGATAAGCTTTTTCGTGGTTTGGGCTAATGAATTTTTCACTCATGAGCCATCAAATCTTAATTTAGGTTGTCACAGAGTTAATACTGAATATGTTGAAGAAAAACAAATGTAGAAATGGTTCATAGTGGAAGGATTTTTGTGATATCAGTTGGGAAAGCATTTGTCTTGCAGGATTTGGAGTTGGGTGTGCTTGTAATATAAATCTTTTCCTTTAACATCAGAGCCAGCATTCTTAATAGAATGATTGGAACATTAAAACAATTATCCATTATCAGATACTTCATTCTACTCCACCCACATACCAGTAAAATGCCTTTGTATTACTAATCTGGGTATTACTAAAGATTACTGAAGATCACCACAACATTCTCAAAACCTTTTGAAATTTTCTTTTGCCTGGCAGAAGATCCTAAACACATCCAACAACACTGTTTTTAAGTAAGAGACCAGAGAAAATACAGACTAAACTATATTAATTAATAAACTATATAAGCTTTATCAATCAAACTATATATTAAGTTAAAAAATTTTTAATGGATGGAAAAATGATATAATGAATCACCAATAGTCTTAAATTCAACTGGATTTCTTAAAACCAAACAGAACTCAAGTGTTCTGTTCATTGTTTCGCAAAGTATGTATAGATGTTTGTAATCGGAATCCAAAATAAAGTAGGGTAAATACTGAACCATTTCAACAGTTGAAGAATCGTTCTGAAGTAAACACTGCCACTTGTACAGAATGGTCTGTTTCCCAGGGCGGGAACTTGTTTGAGGCTGTGTGTTTTGGGTGGCAAAAAGGTGGTTACCTAGCAACAACCCCTCCTCCCAAGTCTCTGCCGCTAGAATGGTATTGTTCACGTCAGCGAATTGATTACTTGTTTGCTGACTCGAAAGAGAACAATGTAATAATGTGGTAGGGTATAAATCTCAAACATAAGAAACTTACAGGTTTTTCCTCTGTGTTGGATCATCTTCCCACTCCTCATCTGGTGCTGGTAGAAGCTTGTCTAAAGAGATTGGATAATAAATAATACGCTATTCATCAAATGAAAATGAGGGAAACCTCTGACATTTTAATTAATAACATTTATTTCAGTTTGCTTTTAAAGCAAGCAATGAAACAGTTACTATATTCACAATAGCATTAGCTCTGGGCAAGAGGTAATTTTATCACAATGTGTCCTTAGAAATGAGACAGTCCAGGGTGGGATGGGGTTCTGTAGAAACAGAGTTTAAACATTCTAGACAGGTTTTAGATGACAGCATTTTGCCACCTTAAGGTAAAATTAATGAGATACTAATTTATATAAAACATACAAATAAGGTACTTACATTTACAACAAATGAGTTTGACCATATGTTAGCAATAACTTAGCCAGGAAACACACATTCTGGTAAGCCTCATACCATATATTTTGTTTACCTCTGGTATATGCATAACAAATAAATGCCACTTTCATCTAATGAATGTCTATTCCTAGGGACAATCCCACTATGTTCATGCATAACTGAGGAAGCAAGTAATCTGAATGAAGTGAAAAGATAAGGACACAAAACACAGGTTCTGCCAATGGAAAAAAAATAAATACAGTAAATTAGTTTGTGTGTTTTCATAGCATGACAATATAAGATTTTTAAAAATCTGTTAGAAAAATGTTAAAATGCCAAGTATGTGGGAGCAAGTAGAAAGGGAAAGAAAAGGACTTTGGTTTATAAAATTTTCCATGATGCAAAAGACTGAAGCTAATTTTTCCCCATACACGGTCGCTCAGAGCGACTGCCTGCCAATGTGCAGGAACCTGTCACTTGTACAGTAGCTTTCTGAGAGCCACCCAGTGCCCCCTCCTCCCCCATCCCAACACACACTGAATGTCATTTTCTCACTGAGCTCCAGAGCAAAGGAATTCTTTGCGGAGCACTAATTGACAGTTGGAGTTACAACCTGAGTTCTCTCCTTTGGAAAATTGCTAAACATTTGTTTTAAAAGACACAGTCTTCAGATTAAAATTAATCAGAATCTGACACCATATATTCTCCAGTTCCTCAACCCCAGAAATATCATCGGTTCAGGAAAAAAAATATTTTCCTATGAAAATAACCAATAATTATCAATTTCATTCATTTTCAGTTTTGGTCTGATTCTTGTAACTAGTTTGCACAATCCTATTAGAAGTCAGGGCTTTTAAACAGAAATGTCATTCCAGGAGCAGTCTCATTATATGCAAAAGTCATAACTGAGAGTGAGTCTGAATACAGAAGGGATTATTCCCATCTGTTCCTAAGTACTTTAACTGGTCAAATGTCAGATATTAAAGGGAAGAGAGCTGATAGACAGATGGAGCAACAGCATAAGCAAAATGTTTAGACTATTTATTAGAAAATAAGTGATTATAGTGGGGAAATTGTCTTATTTCTAATGGATCAATGTGCAGTGGATTCTTTTCTAACATAGGTATAACATATCCAAGAAAAATTTAGAGAGCGAGAAACATATTCCTTCATGTTACAATGTTCGTTTGATGCAGAAATTTCTCTCTTCTCACTCTTACCCTAAATCGTCTCTGTAAATTGCATTATTCTGATAACTCACAGACAGGCTTTTACTGAGCTTGATGATCAGAAGATTTTATATTAGAAACTGACAGGAATGAGTTTGGGGGCTCATCTCCATGTGCCTCTGAGCCCCCACAGACTAGCAAAGCTAATCTCCAGTAGTCCAACAGTTAAAATAATTGATGAGTATGTGTTGAATCCTCAGGAGAGAAGGGAGGAAGAAAAAAGGAGAGGAGAGGCTTGGAGGGCGGAGGGGAGGAGGGCAGGTGCTGATTTCAACCCTGTAGCGTCAGGATTGCGTCAATTCGGGCTTCAGCCACGTCTAGAGTCTCCGAGACGAGCTTCTCAGAAGAGCCAAAACAGGAACAGGGGTGGCAAATCACTGTGCGAAGGCGAGTGGACCTCCCTCTTTGCCTCCTCCCGTTCCAGGCGCAGGTCCCCTGAGCTCTGCGCTGTTGTTTTCAGCACTCGGGAAAGCCGGCGCTTCAGATCCAGGCAAGTGAATCAAGCCAGGGAGTTTTCCGTTCAGCACCTCGGACAGAACACGCAGCAAAAAATGGCTCCGATCACTACCAGCCGGGAAGAATTTGGTAAGCAAGTTACTCAACTTAAAACAGCGGTTGTTTTTTGAATACTCCAGGGTGGGCTGTGATGTTGTGGTTGTTGTTCTTGTTGTTCTTCCAGAGGTTGTTGAATATGGATTTCCTAGGTAGTTAATCTGAAAAGAAAATGAGAACTGTAAAGAGGCAGTCGTGGCTTATCTCTCTGTTGTTTCTCCCTTCCTTGCTATCTTTCTCCTTAAAATTGCCTTCTGCTAGGGAGATTTTACATCCAAGAAGTTTCTAAACGTTCAGGTAGCTCTGTAAATTGCAGCACGCGCTAAGTAAAGGAAGAGGAGTCTGCTGTTTGTTGTTGGTTTCATTAATTCTGTAGGTAATTTTTATTTGTAGGTAAATCTGTTTTTAACTTACCAGGAGAAACCAATGTTTCTGTGATTACATAAGGGTTTGATCTCGGTATAAAATAACTTGTGTGTTGGGGGTTTGGGATGTATATTTTATTATAGAGTGTACCATAAGGTGGTTTTTCTCTGCTATGTTTTTCTTGTATCCTTGAAATATGTTGCTAGTGGAAGACACAGAATCCTATGACGCTAGGATTAAAGCGATATTTGAAATGAACTGGCTTGGTCCATTGCATTTCGCAGGTGAGGTAACCAAAGCCCAGAGATATGAGGGAAGTGTTGCAGGTCAAACAGTTAACTAAAAGATACTGGAAAGTAGAATTAGGAATCCTGTTTTCCAGTTCAATTTCCCTTTTCCTATACCAAATTTTTGGCACTATTGATCTCCTTCTCTCAGTAAATAAAATCAGATGTACTTCAAATTAAAAAGTAGTATTTTTAGGTCCCATTATATTCCAAAGATAAGAGATGGAGTTTTACTTACTTTACAAGTATTCAAAAAAAAAAAAATCAGGGAATTTTATGGAAGTTTGTGAATAAGGAATGATATCTATGAGTACATGATAATTGTTACTAAACTGAGTGAAATGACTGAGGTCTTTACTCTCAAAAGCTTAAGACCTTATCAGTAGAGAATACACAGGGAGTACGTGCGTCTTTCCGTGATATATTGAATATTTTGCCTTGTGACATAAGTATTGGATAGAGACAATCTGTGACATTATATTCAGAAATGAGTTTCCTTTACAGCCTTCCATTTGGGTGATTGAGTTTATATTGTTGTGATGTTTATTCCCGATTTCTGATTTGAAAATAAGAAATTTTCTAATACTGAGGCATTTTCAGAGATGGTGCTAGGGAAAAATATGTCCTAGCTTGGGCTATCCATCTACTTAGGAAAAAAAAAAGGATCATTTTTCTATTGTTTTTATTGTTCTCCTAGCACTGGCTAAGAATTGGATTAGTTCATGATTTTGGTTTTGCTTCCTGGCCTTGGATTATTAGAGAGTCCAAGAGTGGATTTTTTTTTCCCCCCACAAAGACTTGAATAGGAGGAAAAACTGAAAAGCTGATACTAAGTTTAGCTGATTATCTTTAGCTCTCGCCTCATTCTTTCTCTGTAGCATTTGCTGCTTTTTCTACTTGGGGAATTCGAAGGTTTATTTTTCATCTTTACATGGTCAATTTCTTGATCTAATTAAACTATGGAATTTTTTATTGTTACTTTTTAATTTTCTTATATATGTCTGCTCTTGTTTGTCGTTACTGATTCTTATATTGAGTTCAGTTTTGAAATTATGAAGTAGATAGGCAGAAGATTTGAGGGGAGGGGAAGGGGAGTAACAAAAGATTGTTCTTTCAGGGGTTATTCAAACTAGCCTTAACCCTTTCCTGACTGGGACTTCTAACTTTACTATTCACTATTTGGGATAAAAATAGATAAGAATGAAACTAAATGCAGATAATATTACATTAGTTATATTCACTATGATTATATTGAACATTGACTCAACTGATGCACTGTGTCCAGATATAGCAATACTGCTTTTACTTACACAGTGTTACTGATCATTTGTTGGAGGGCTATGCTTACATATGGGACATGATAAGCTTCATGCATAATCGATGTTACCTAATGTCAGTAATTTAATGTGCCCTCATTCAAGGAAAGAATGCCAAATTCAATTTTATTATCATTTGCCATGTGGAAAAATGCTAGAAAAAAATCAGTTATGGATAAAATTGAACTCTAAATTATCTAAACTCACTTTTCTCAATACATGTTAAGGAATGATGATTCATTTGTAGCCATTGTTTTATTTTTATCCCACTTAGGTATAATTAATTTGTACTTTGGATAATTCAGTGTTTGAGAAATTTTGGGTCTGTATACAAGGAGTTTGCAGTGGTATAAGTTACATAATATCAATACCCTGTTGTTCATCTTTTTTTTTCTTTTTTCCCTAATATATGTAACATTTCTCTTACCAGTGTTCCATAATTGGGATGGAAATTATTGACAAGTTTGTGATAATAGCAGATAATGTTCCTTCATTTCTTAAAATTCCTGGAACCACTAGCCCCTAGATGTTTCCTGCTTGAATCCAGGATAAATAATGAACTATTAAGAATACAAAATTTCTCAGTATTTGAAGAATGTGCATTTAGAGTTTCATAGTCAGTAAAAATTGATGCTTCTGGAAAGCCTCAAAATGTCAAGAAGGCATAATGAAATTAGTACTGACCTATCATGCTATAGTTGACTCATGTTATCTGAGAAAACAAAGGTAGGTCAGGGTCATTTAGCATCCCTCATCCCTGACCTAAGCCCAGTTTCATCTTTTTATTTTATTTATGAAAAAACTACTGAAATGAAGAAGTTTCTATCATAGTGTATTTTTTTCTGTATGTCACACAGTGTATGTGTTTATTCCTGAAGGTGATATGAAATGTGTACATAACTCATACCCAGAACAGTCAGAAAGTAATCCAGTCTGTGCAACCTACAGCAATTGCCAGCTCCAGCATGCTTTTCAAATAGGCTCATATCTCCAACTCCGCTCCTTTAATATATATTATTGGTCATTTGATTTTTCAGATGAAATCCCCACAGTGGTGGGGATCTTCAGTGCATTTGGCCTGGTCTTCACAGTCTCTCTGTTTGCATGGATCTGCTGTCAGAGAAAATCATCCAAGTCTACCAAGACTCCTCCATATAAGTTTGTGCACGTCCTAAAAGGAGTTGATATTTATCCTGAAAATCTAAGTAGCAAGAAGAAGTTTGGAGCAGATGACAAAAATGAAGTAAAGAATAAACCAGCTGTGCCAAAGAATTCATTACATCTTGACCTTGAGAAGAGAGATCTCAATGGCAATTTTCCCAAAACAAACCTCAAAGCGAGTAGCCCTTCTGATCTGGAGAATGTGACCCCAAAGCTCTTTTCAGAAGGGGAGAAAGAGGCTCTTTCCCCTGATAGCTTAAAGTCCAGCACTTCCCTTACTTCAGAAGAGAAGCAGGAGAAGCTGGGAACCCTCTTCTTCTCCTTAGAGTACAACTTTGAGAAGAAAGCATTTGTGGTGAACATCAAGGAAGCCCGTGGCTTGCCGGCCATGGATGAGCAGTCGATGACCTCTGACCCATACATCAAAATGACAATCCTGCCAGAGAAGAAGCATAAAGTGAAAACCAGAGTTCTTAGAAAGACCTTGGACCCAGCTTTTGATGAGACCTTTACATTCTATGGGATCCTCTACACCCAGATTCAAGAGTTGGCCTTGCACTTCACAATTTTGAGTTTTGACAGGTTTTCAAGAGATGATATCATTGGAGAAGTCCTTATTCCTCTTGCAGGAATTGAGTTATCTGATGGAAAAATGTTAATGAACAGAGAGATTATCAAGAGAAATGTTAGGGTAATTCATTTTTAGTGCTTAAAGTATTTATAAACAATCTTTTATGTAGCTTTTTCTTATCTAGGGGATTTTCATTAAACTGATAAGTTTTATACATATCATCTTTACTATGTTTAATTATTATTAATCATAATCAAATGGGGAGCAAGGGACTAGAGTAGATGAAAGAAAATTTAATCTACAACTGAAATGCTTAAAGTATTTTAATTATATAAAATAAATAGGCATCCTTTTTGGATATTTAAATAACACTTATATAAATATTTCTGTTAATTTCTATCATAAGTATTTTGACTAGGACTGTCACTTAACCTAAAATTCAGGCAAATATTTCTTATTCATAAACAAGTTAACAAAGATGTCTCAAGGTCAGCATAATTGAATTTAAAATTGATATTTAAAATTGAGTCAGTTTATACTGAGGATTTGGAAGTTGTATTGACTTTTCATGGAATTGCTTTTCAAGGAGGAGACATCACATCATATTGAGTTATAAATGTTCATTACTATGTTGTATGACAAGAAGTGAGTTACTCTGCCTTTGTAGTTATACTGCTTTGGTAGTTCTGAGACTATTGGACAATGATAAGATACCAAATTTAATCCTATTTCCCCTTTAAATATAGAACCCAATTGATTTAAACTGTAGTACTTCAGAATAATTTGTTTCTATAAGGCATGATTTTATAGAATACCATAAAGTTCACCTTTGTTTCTTTGTTGAAATTAATGAAAAGTCAAGGTTCAGAAAAATCAGTAGCTTGTTTGAGACACTGAGCTGTTTAGCGGCACAGTAGGAATAAAGATCTATTCCCTACTCTTATTCTTCTTGGACTGCTTATTCATATAATGACCCCATGTCTGTTTTTGTACATAGATTGAAGTTTTAGGAGCTCTGGCCAGCCATCATTCTTAGTTATAATCTAGCCCTGAGTTTACATTTTATTAGTATCGGGTAAAACTTGTAATTTGAGTTATTGGTCTTCTTACCTAATGTCTTTAAAGTACAAATAAAATCTAAGTAGCATACAAAGAAGGATGTTGTGATGCTTTCCAAAAACAGAGTATTAAAAATTGGGTCAGTTCCTTCCAATATTTAATTCATTTCTTGGATTTGAATGAGGACTTCGAGTCGGGACTGGGGACAGAGAATTTTAACGCCCTCTGGGGCAGGAGATGGTAGCAGTCAGAATAAATTTCTGTTGGTCTGAATTCGAATTCCAATAATATCAATACTTTTTTAAAAAATTGAAATCAAGTCAAACTTAACATGAATCATTTTGCCCTACACAGATCCATTCAAATGATTAGACAATTTTTATTACTATTAATAACTTCAAAAAGTAGTTATTTAATTAAAAATCAAAAGTAAAGAACAACACCACCTCTGTATAGGCTGTCCTCTACCCTTTTATAGATTTCAGTAATGGGTGTGGCTCACTCATTACATATTTTAACATCCTGTAGTACCTAAAACCATCACAAGATGGCAGCCAGTTGTTTTTAGAAGGTGATAGTACTGTAAAAGATTGTAGTTACTCTTGAATTCCTTAGCATATTAAAATAAAAATAAGTAGGAAAATTACACTTAAATAACAATGTTATATTGCTTTAAAATGTTTCTATAAGTACACATTTCAAAACAAAAAATAATAAGAGTACTTACACCACATCTCTCTTTGTTTAGAAGTCTTCAGGACGGGGTGAGTTACTGATCTCTCTCTGCTATCAGTCCACTACAAATACTCTCACTGTGGTTGTTTTAAAAGCTCGACACCTGCCTAAATCTGATGTGTCTGGACTTTCAGGTAAGAATGCTTCTGAAAGATTCAGTCTCAGGTATAAGTGAGTAATACATTGGCAAAATAGTTAGCAAGGAACATGATTTTAATTTACCTTTTACTCACAAGCACAAGTGATGTGATTGTTTTTCTGTTTTGCATTTAATGAAATAACAATGTGAGCCAATGCCATTAGCAAGAAAAAGAAAACTACATACTCCTAAGATCTAAGCCATTGCTAATCCATGGTAGATGTCTGACTGTGTGGGTTTGAAGCAGAAAGCAGTGATAAATGCAGAGGTGAGAGGTCATTGCCAAAAATATAGCAATGGTTTGGGAGAAGAGTTCTTAATTTTAGTATTTTTGTGAGCCTGCCTACACTTACACTTCTATTGTTTTTTATTATTTTTCCTTTAATTCCTTATGTATCTGCTTTAAGCACTAGCTTTTAGTTTTGTGACTAAGTAAAAAAAAATTCCTTGTTGTATCACACAGTGAAAAGAATACATGACCTATGGGTTAAAATGATGAGTTCAAATTCTAACCCTTCCATTTTAGCATATAATCTTGGCTATGTTTCATAATCTCTATACAAACTAGATGTACTAATACCTTGAGGGGGATTGTGAAGACTGGAAGGATATACTTCATTAAATAACATCTAGTTCTATTATTATTACTACTGTTGTTCATTAATGGTAATTGAACACATGATCTTGAAGGTTTAGATTAGGAAGCTAAAATGAACTCACATGCTTCAACCAGAAAAAGCCAAAAGTAATATAATTAAATGTATGATAAGGTATTATGATCCTACAATTCACACATTAAGGATGACACAGGGAAGATCAACACCGGAAAACAGGAAGCAAACCCAGCTGGTGATTAAAGCACAAAAGGACATTGCCATTGTGAATTCTAAATGACTGTACAACGGAAAAGCAGAGGGTAGAAAGACTCACCCAAAGTCATACAACTCAGTTAGGTTAGGTCTTGTCCAATATTTTTTTCTTCCATCTTATTTTCTGGACTGAGTTATACATAATCAGAATGAACCATTAGAACTTTTTTTTATATATTATCTCTTCTTCTTGCCATTATACTTCATTTCCCATCCTGTGGTTTAAAACTGTTTTCTCTTCACATTGCACATTCCTCCTTGTTTTCAATTTGTTGATAATAGAGAGGCCAAGCTTGATCCATATTTTCACTTTGTTCTGACTCATTTTCATTGCAATCTCACTTTATTGGCAGGCAGTGATCTCTAAGGGCACCATTATGTTGAGACCAACTCTCCAGCCAGGTTCTGCCAGTATAACGTCTGTCATTTACCATTGCAGATCCCTATGTGAAAGTGAACCTGTACCATGCCAAAAAGAGAATCTCGAAAAAGAAGACTCATGTGAAGAAATGCACCCCCAATGCAGTGTTCAATGAACTGTTTGTCTTTGATATTCCTTGTGAGGGTCTTGAAGAGATAAGTGTTGAATTTCTGGTTTTGGATTCTGAAAGGGGGTCCAGAAATGAGGTAATAGGGCGGTTGGTCCTGGGAGCAGCAGCGGAAGGAACCGGTGGAGAGCACTGGAAAGAGATCTGTGACTATCCCAGGAGACAAATTGCCAAGTGGCATATGCTCTGTGATGGGTAGCGTCCTAGCCATGATGAGTTGGAACAATGATTTTTACTAGGCAAGGAACAATTTTCTTTCTCTTTTTTTCCTGATAACGTGATTGCAAGCTTGTGACAACAAGCTGCCCTTTTTTTGTTGTTGTTAGAAATGGATTGAATTAGCAGACCAGAAAGTAACTGTAAATGTGTATCATGATATTTTCCCCCAATATTCGAGAAGTTGGATAAATTTTCATGAGGTATTCAGTCTCTTCTGCAGGTTACCAGAGTAGCCAAGCATTTTATGAATCCTGCGGTGCAATCCCAAGCTATGGATGTGGTTTAGAAGGTGATGATCTCATGGGAACATGTCACTGGAAACAATGTGATTTTTTTGGATTTAGAAATGAAAAGCATGCTTTCTCTTATGAAAATTCATCCATTTTTTCTTCAGACGGGGAAATCAATTTTTCTTTAAATCCAAAGATATTAAAGAAACGTTCTCTAGTTTGTTTTTATTCATTATGTCATGTGCAAATGGTTGTCTTGCATATAAAAGTATATGGTCGTTTCTCTTTAGTTTTAATTATTTGATACAATTTTATTATACAAGGAGTAACTTGGTTTTGTTTCAAAAGGACAGTGAACAAGCTGAGAAACCATTTTATTAAAGGGCTGAGTTGAGAACACTGTGGCTGAAATATTATTTTCTCCCTCCTAAGGTTATATGTGAGTCAAATTGTTGGAAAATATGATCTCACATAAGAACCACGGCCTTGAATTATTCACTGCCCTTCACAAACATCAGTGTGGTCTAAGAAAGCCCTGTTTACCTTTGTGAAATTGTGGAATTAGTTAGTGGGTAAAGAAATAAACTTCAGCTAGAAATCCAGTTAGAAATGCAGTTTTCTGAAAGGAAATATGTATAGTACACAAGTGTGCATTCAAGGCCATCCCTCGTCCACAGAAAGGGCATGACTAAGTCTGCACGTAGCTTGTCCTCCCCCAGAAAGGACTAAGCTACTATTTGGAAAGAAACAGACAGGACTGAAGTTTTAACCACTGCCAGATAGAAAGCATCACTTAAACCAACAAACTAAGGAATGCCTGAAAAATAGCTATACAGCAAAGCCTAATATAATTTACACGTTTTCACACAAAATCTCTTTAGGCTGTCAAATTAGCACAACAAAGTATGTTTCACTATCTTTCCTAGGCTAATTTGTCTTGAGCTGTTGTCTGTGGAGCAGTTTATAGACTAGTGTCTCACATGGTTTGCCAGTACCAGGTCTCTGAAATTCAATGAAAACCTGCTTGAGCAAAGCAGCGCCCTGGGATTCCTTGAAAGGATGAACTTGAGGTCATATCACCATATTTGAGTTTTTAGAGCGTATCAGTGAAACTGGATACAGTCGAATTATTAAATATGCAAGTTAGAAATAAAGTCTACTGAAAAATTTACATTTTGAGTCAGGTTTTGTGTCAGTACCTTAGCCGTTTTCGAGAATGTGTTTGATATCACAGTGTTTGTAAATTCTATGACAAATGCATTTTCAAAACAACATACATGCTCTTTATGACTCTGCCTAATGTAAAGAAAATGTTTTACATTCTATATGTACAAAGATTGAAGTCAGCCTCTTTTTTGTGCTTTAAGATGACTTTGGGATTAAAAAAGAATATTCCCTAATCATTGTCTTTATCCACCAGAATGTCACCTCATGGCATTTCTATGAAAGCAACACAAAATGAGTCGTAGTCAGTGTGTGGTTTGGGGAAGTTAGAGGGCCCTTTTATTGTATGTATATTTGGTATCATGGGCCATGGAATAGAATATATTTTGGAGCTCTGCAAAGTTGTGAGGAGTCGATTTGAAGTATCCTTCACAGCAGCCGGAAGGTAACGGTGGTACCGAGTAAAGTATGGTTGTTGGAGGGTGATTTCTTTTTTAAGTGGAACAGCAAAACCAACAACGAATACTTTTAAAATTACAATGAATAATTTGTAAATAGTTTTTAGTTTTTAAATTTTAAAGTGTTTCTGAGTGTGAAAAGTTGAGTAAAACTCTTTGTAATTGCTTTTAAGAAAAGAAAGAAGGAAAACTAGAATCGAAAACAGGCAGGGACATCTGCGATCCCATCATCTTCCGAAAATTATACTGTTTTATAACGTATTATAATATCAATGTGAATATCTTGAATTCTGTTGCAAATCCTGCACTGTATGAAACATGTAAATTAACTGTTCGTCCGATTAGCCAATCCAGCCACCCTCATGGGGGGGGTCTCTATGTTTGAAGAACCGTGTAACTCAGTAACTGACTTGTTCTGATGTCGTAACTCAATAGAAGTGACTTGGAAGGAAGCATGGTGTATGAGATGGTGTCTGTTCTTTCGTGCCAGCTCTGTATGATGTTTGTAAGACCATGTTTGTAAGACATGAATAAACTGCTGCTTTTGCCCAACCCATTTCAACTCAAACTTTTTGCCAATAGACTCTGTACTAAGAATTCTCTTCTTTCTTTCTAAGCTTTAAGTTTCCTGAATGGATCTCATGGCATAGAATAGGGATCATTAGTGATACAGCACCAAGGTCTTCCATATATCTTATTTTGTTTAATCCTCATAACAATCATCTGAGACAATTATTATTATCCCTATGATACAGAAGCAAAAACCAAGACTTGAGGAGCTTAGGCAATTGACTCAAATTCTTGGCTGACCATGCTCTTCCTTCCATAGCATACCACTCTCCTGAAGAAGTCCTCATCAACTGGATTGCTAGACCCTTAAAGGGGATAATGCCCAAATTTTTTGACTTTCCCGTTCTTCTTTTTTTAAAAGATTTTATTTATTTATTTGACAGAGAGAGAGAGAACATGAGTGGGGGCAGGGGTAGGGGCAGAGGGAGAGGGACACACAGACTCACTGCTGAGCAGGGCTTGATCCCAGGACCCTGAGACCATGACCTGAGCCGAAGTCAGATGCTTAACGACTGAGCCCCCCACATACCCCAAGACTTTTCCTTTCTACAGTATACTCACTTTTCCATATTTTATTTACTTTTTCACTATTTTCTAGCACCATTCTTACTCTATTTTTTTCTCTTTGGTCATCTTATTTCTCATCTTAGTCTCTTTCATTACCTATTTTCTATTACTAGCTTTTCTTTTCTTTTTCATTTTGCCCATGTCCTTGCACCAGATAGACCTGGTTAGAAAAATGGTGTGGAAATGGAAGTCTTATTTCTTCTTAGAAAGGGGGAGAAAAAACTCTCAGGACATCTGCAGTGTTCCCATCAAACATGAGCTAAGGTGAATGGGAACTATGGGGCCCACAACAGGCGGATCAGCCACTGTTTATAACCTCAATCTATATGGAGGTGTTCCATGTTAACATACTTGGAAAAACAGTCCTATAAATGGCATGCAGCCAGAATCTGTTGCCATTATATTTTTGCTGCAAATCATATTAACTGTAAGGAGAGTGCACAGGTATGTCGAAAGAGTTGGCCATTATATTTAAGTGTTCAAATATATTTTAGTTGCCAAAAGCAACCAGAGACACTGAGGAGATTTTCCAAGGGCATTAGTCATCAGGGAAATGCTAAGTAAGACCACAGTGAGATACGCCTGCATATCGATGACAGTGGTTGAAATTTAGAGTTTGAACATGTCAAGTGTTGGTGAATATTTAGAAGAACAAGGTCTCTCCCACACTCCTGGTGGGGATGTAAAATGCAGATGGAGAGAGAGAGACAACTGGTTTGGGGAACAAGCGGTCAGTTTTTGTTTTTTTTTTTTTTAAGATTTATTTATTTATTTATTTATTTGAGAGAAAGAGAATGAGAGACAGAGAGCACGAGAGGGAAGAGGGTCAGAGGGAGAAGCAGACTCCCTGCTGAGCAGGGAGCCCGATGTGGGACTCGATCCCAGGACCCCAGGATCATGACCTGAGCCGAAGGCAGTTGCTTAACCAACTGAGCCACCCAGGGGCCCCAAGCGGTCAGTTTTTAACAAATTAAACATACACCTACCATATGACCCAGTCATTCCACTTCTAGGTATTTACAAAGAGAAATTAAAGCATATGTTTACATAAACACTTGTACATGAATTTCCATAGCAGCTTTATATGTCATAGCCAAAAACTGTACTCAACCTAAATGTTCATCAACAGGTGAAAGGGTAAATGAATTGTGGTCTGTCTACACAGTGGAATACTACTGAACAATGAAATTAAATGAACTATTGAAAGATGCAACAACATATATGAGTCTTAACTCAGGAAGCCAGATAATCTCCCCTACCCCCCAATGTAGAATATATAATGTAGATTTCATTTATAGAAAATATTTGAAAATGCAAACTAATCTGTAGTGATAAAAAAGCAGATCAGTGTTTACTTGGAATTGAAGGGGTTGTACGGAGAGGTGTGACTGAGAGAGATTAAAAAAGAAGAGGAGGAAACTTTTGGGATGATGGGTATGTTCATTTTCGTGATGGTGATTATGGTTTCATGGTTATATACACGTATCCAAATTTATCAAATCCTACACTTTAAATATGTGCAGTTTATTATATATAAATTATACCTAAATAAAACTGTTAAGACAAAAAAGCATAAGATAGAAGCCACTTATAACAACTTTTTAACAAAAAGGGTTAATACTAACATTACTACCAGCAATATGATTTCTGAATTTTAGTAATATTTAACACACTTTGGGGGCAATTCATTTTTCTTAACATATATCTCCCTAGGGATATATAGTTAGGTGACTGCTTTGTAAGGTCTTTTGGGATGGTTCCTATGTAAGTATGCCACCGACTCATTCATTAAAGCAAATTGTTTGTTTGCTTTTATTTCTGCTTTTAAGAAATTGATTTCTAAATTCAATTTTGTTTTATAGTTCTATGAAATATATACATATTTTTATTTATTTATTTTTATTATGTTCATTTAGCCAGCATAGAGCACATCATAAGTTTGTGATCTGTTCAATTCATTAGTTGCATATAACACCCAGTACTCATCACAACACGTGCCCTCCATATTTAATATTTACAGTTTTCTAAAGATCCATTTACAAAACAAAGTACATTAACAGAAGCCCACCTTCTTTTTCCACAGTCAACCATTTCTCCTTTCCCATACATAATGACTTTTAAAGGTTATAATTTAATCCTTCTAATTTTTAATATAAACAGATGTGTACATTTATTCATATTTCTCTGTTAGTTGAATAAAAGCATGCTATACAATATATCATGGAGATCATTCCCTGACTACATATAGAGCAATTCCTTATTCCTCTTTATGGCTGTATAGTAATATTCACAGCATCAATTTTAAATGGCTATTTAGGAACATGTATTTATTCTTCCATTATAACATAAGGCCTTCATGTATTTTATTGATCTTTACATATCTAAAGTAGCTAGAATTGCATATAGAAGTTCAATGAATATTTAATTAAGGGTAAGCCACCATAAGTGTCAGATTTTAATCAAATTTGTTTATTATATGGGAAAAATTATAAAAACCACTATTGTTAAGGAATAATAGTAGAAAAAAAGCCACTACAAGAGATAAAAGGGTTTTTTCGTCCTTCTGATGTAATTAATTATATATGAGAAGGAATATGAATATAATAGACATCCCAGACATTTTCAAATTAGTTTTGGGATGAACTCTGTTTTATTGTTTATTTCTTAGAACTGGATTTATACTCGCAATTTCTAGTATTAAGCTAGTACTAAAGTGATTCTGTATTCCCTGATAGGACATCATCTGAGCTCAAGGAAAGACAATTTAAAATCAAGTAGGATATGGATTTCACTTGAAAATTTACTGTGGATGATAAAAAAAAAGAAAAAAGAATATTTCCTGTGAATGATTTGAAATCCCAACTTTGAGGTTGTATAGCACACATGAGAGATAGCCCAGTGAAATACCAAAGCTCATCTAAGGGAAAGATTTTAAGATCAGGGAATTCCTGAAGGACCTACTTAGGTGGCCTGTGCAAGGTCATGCAGAAGCAGTTGGGAAATCGGAGCAAGCAAGTAGATGCCCAGGTCCGCACCTCGAATGTCCACACGGCACAGGCGGAGAAGGCAGGAGCACCGAAAGTACTGTCTCGGGCTCTGCTACAATGATAAGTCATTCATTCAATGGAGAACTCATAGAGACACATGACCTTTGGATGGGAAATACATCTAATTCTCAGCCCCAAATTGCCACCCTGACCCAGGTCGCAGAGAACACTGATGACACTAGTAAAGCTTCTGTGTTACCTCTAGTGCTAACCTTGCACTTAGAAATACTTGTCTGAAGTTTGTATTCTTGTCTGATGGGGAGTCTCTCTGTGATATGCATTCCTGCATCCCCCATATCTGTTCGTGGTAGTAGGTAATGCAAACATTTATTGGATTGAAATTTAAAACAACAATACAATGCATTTTCTAATTTATATCGTCTCATTTAGTGTACAGCACAAGATGTAGGTAATATTCCTTTAGTTCTACTGATGATGAAGATAAATCTCAGAATCTCATCTAATTTTGAACCACAGTGGCAAAGATGGAATGGAACCTAGGGTTTCCTGATTACCAAGTCCTCATTGTGTGTACAAGCATCACACTGACCTGCTTTTAAGCTGGCAGAGAATCATGTGTTTTGCTTCTTTCCCAGTTCTTGTGATGTCAGATATATGGCAAACACTGAAAACACTGTGAAATTATGGTTGCATTAATTCCCTAGGTTCGTTCATTCATTCTTCCTTCCTACCTTCCTTCCTTCCTTCCTTCCTTCCTTCCTTCCTCCCTTCCTTAACACAGATCATACAACAAAGACTCTTTTTGACCAAACTTTAGTCAGGCTTCCACAAGCCCTCTTCTTGTTATGCCTCAACCTTAGCCTGTTGGAACCAAGTTTTAGCAAAGAATCCTACTAAGCCAGTTTATTGAAAATCCCCTCCCCCACTCTTGATATCTGATCATGTTTCTCATCCCCATCTTTGATATCTAAGTCCTTGACCTGCCTTTAGCAAGAATTCTGTCAAGCCAATTAACTAAGAATCCCTCTACTCTCGATAACTAATGAAGTTCCTCTTAGTAATCTTATATCCACTGACCCTGCACTCTGCTCATTGATTATAAATCCCCAGTTATCTTTCCTGTATTCTGATTAGAGTTCAATCTCTCTCTCTTATTACAATAATCTTGAATAAAGTCTGCCTTGCTATGTTTAACAAGCATCATAACTTTTTAACAGTGATAGAAAATGAAACTGAGTATGTGTGGGTTTTCCACTAAAAGTTTTTAAGAACTTCGTTTACTTCTCTGAACATTCATGTTTGAAAGTTTGACACAGAGGTGACAACTCAACATCATTGTGAATACCACTGCTAATCCAGGAGTCATGCCTATGTGGAAAACTGTGCTGAGGTAGATTATGAGGCCAAATCAGGTCTGTAACAGAAACCTGATGGGCTTAATTATCTATGTACTAGGGAGTGTTTTTCCTAGTTTAATGGAAACATTTCCTTTCAGTCTCTAGTAAGTAAAATTCCATAGTTCTTGATTTTATGTTAGTAAAATGTGAATTGGTTAAATTGCTTTATTAGGTCAACCTCTCTTTCATATAAAATATTTTCATTATCTCTTTGTCTTAATGGATAAAAAAGAAAAAAGCACAAGTTCCAAATTAGTTACCCTTGGTCTGAATCTTGACTTCATTTCTTATTAGCTGTGTGAGGACCATTTGTTATTGAACACTTTTGTGTCTCCATTTCTCCCTCTCTAAAAAAGGGCTGATAACAATTCCATCATAAGACAATGTCCAGATTGCATAGAAGGATAGTGGTGAGAATGATTAATTCTGTGTGGAGATGGGTTTTAGAAAATGTGTATTGAATTTCTTTGGATCCAAAGAAGCAAAAAAAGAAAATCTAGTAAATTAAACTGTAAGTCTTTTAAAATAGGTATTGATATCTGTTAGTAGTTCATCTGCTTCTATAAACTTAGTTCTATTTTACATCATATTGTTATTTAATATTTAATATTTAATAACATATTTAATATTTAATCCTTACAATGAATTCATGAAGATGGTAAGAAAGATATTGTTTTTTTATTGTTTGCAAGTTTGGTGATTTATCAGAGATTAACTTTTTTATTTCACCAATGGAGGCAAATGGGGGGATGGAAAAAGTCGTAGGACTAGAGGGACAGAGCATTTCAGAGTTTAGGTTTAAGGTAGGACAGAGCCAAAACACACAGAAAACAGAGAAAAAGAATTATGATTTAGATAAACTCCAAACCATCATGATGAGGACATGGCATGAAAGATGGGGAGAGCAGATGGGGTCAAGGGAACAAGATAATACTACCTTTATGAAAAAATATTTTATTTAAATTAGAAAAATGCTTTATTTTGGAAAAATTGAAACATCACTTATTGGTCAACCTACTTTATTGCTATGTTAATGCAGCTCTGCCTTCATCCATGCATATTACCATATACCTGCAGAACCCTGGGGGCTTTGTATCAAACGGGTTACTAGGAACAAAAGCAAAATTTTTGACTTTCTTAAGTTTCCAACACTGTAAAAGGAATTATACTAAGGCAAATGTTTCTGGGGTATTTGTAAAGATGAACATCATTAAGTATCATTAGTTTTATGTAATAATTTTATTTAAACAGTTATAATGGAAGCAAACAATCCAACTTAATTATACAGTGACAGTGTATAGATTTGCACTCTGTGGAATGTAAAAAAGATAGATGGTATATTAGTTTGTTAGGGCTGCTGTAACAAATAGCACAGATCGGGTGCTTAAACAACAGATAATTATTTTCTCACAATTGTAGAGGCTAGAGGTCCAAGATTAAGGTGTTTACAGGGCTGGTTTCTTCAGAGGTCTCTCTTGGCTTGTAAATGGTCGTCTTCTTCCAGTACCTTCACCTGGTCTTTGTGTATGTTCTGACTCTCTCTTCTTATAAGCAGACCAGTCATATTGAATTAGGGCTCACCCATGTGACCTCATTTACCTTAATTACCTCTTTAAAGGCCCTATCTCCAAATACCATCACATTCTGAGATACAGGGGGCTAGAATTTCAGTATATGAATTTGGGGGAAGGGGCGTAATTCAGCCCAATAGAGAAAAAGAAATTTATTCCCCCAAATGTATACTGAAATGTTTATTTTATATTCACTGTAGAACTTCTGGATACCATACTGATATCAAGACTTTCCTTATTCTATTTTCCTTCCCCTTGAAGTATGTGGGCAACAGGGTCTGTTTAATTATTCCCAAAAGCCAGTCACAAGGACAATCACTTTGTCCAGAGAGAGTTAGTGTAAACACTGTAACCTTTTTCTGAAGATATATTTTGTGGGAATAAGCTAGTAACAAGCATTTCACTGTTACTAATACTTATAATAATATTTTTAGTAAAATAAAAAAGGAGAGGCAGATATCATGCTGGTTGGCTTTTTCACTACCAAGAGAAAAACTAGTCATTCCATGAGCCACAGGCCAGATTTTTTGCTAAGAATAATAATGAATTTGCTATAAAATATGAAAAATTATTTTCATAATTTTATCATGTTAATTATCATAGAAATGTGTATATTAAATTAAAAAATCATAAAGAGGTAGTGTGAAACAGTGCTGCATTGAATAGGACTGGAGGTTTCAATATCATTTTAATCCAATCTCTATTATTAGCATAGGGAATCCATTTCATTCTAATATTTTAAGGTCCTATGATTATGTATGACCCAAGATAATTTAGTTCTATTGTGATACCATTTAGTCCCTTAACAGCTCTGGTCAATTCAATTCTTCCACATTTTCATGAAGGACAGTCCAGAAAAAAACAAAAGACAGGAGAGAAATTTCAAGCAACGATGTTGAAATCAAGACTTACATTTGGTCCACGTGGGCCTTTTTTTCTTCCTGTAGTGGTTTCTTCCCAGCTGCTCCTTCATCGTCCTCACACAGATATGACCAATGAGAAATAAAAGAATCCGGTGACTTCAGAGACAGACCTGGGGCCTCAGACTGATTGAGATCTATTTTCTCTGCAGGTAAAAGAGACTACTTCCCAAACAATATGGTATAAAAAGTTAAAAAATAGTGCCTTCCTGTAAATAACTACCTATTGGAAATACTTTGTTTTTTTGTTTGTTTGTTTTGTTTTGTTTTGTTTTGTTTCTGTTTCTTCCTTAGGACTCAATATTAACTCTTGCAGATGCTCACTGTGGAATATGCTGACCTATTACTCAACAGTACTTAAGATACACAAGATGTTCGGAGCTGGCGTGAATGAGGGTAAATCACTCAGGTTACGTGGACAAGAGTTCCTGGGCTTCTCTCTGTGAAAGAAAGATGTCAAATGAAAAGGGAAGGAATGTGTGAAAGAAGGGTAGATTCTGAAGGGAAACTTGATACTCTTCAAAAGTGTCCTGTAGGTTTGGCCATAGAGTTGTTACAGAATTGTGTTATCCAAAGAACATGCCCATAGGAAAACTTTTAACAAAACAAAGTTTTGTGTATAAATCCTATTTAGTACTGACTTGTTTGGAGTGCCTGGGTGGCTCAGTTAAGCGTCTGCCTTCGGCTCAGATCATGATCCCAGGGTCCTGGGATCGAGCCCCGCATCGGGCTCCCTGCTCAGCGGGGAGCCTGCTGCTCCACCTGCTTGGGCTCTCTCTCTCTCTCTCTTTCTCTCTCTGCCAAATAAATAAATAAAAATTTCTTTAAAAAAAAAGGAAAACGTACAAATAAACAACAGACCAGAACCGAATGAAACCTCAGCAGGCACTTTTTACTGCCAACAACTTTTAAGCAACACTGATTTATAAAGTACCCTGATACACTTTTAACTCATCCAATATTCAATAAAAAGGTCATGTGAATAATTTAGGATAGTTTTTTTTGTGCCCATTTTACAGTTGGGGACACTGAGGCTCAGGGGGCATTATATAGCATATTGTCCAAAGTGGAAGAAAGGAGGATTTGAGCTTAAGTCTTCTATTTTTAAGTTTCATATCCATTCTTCAGTATCATGCTACAGAGACTATTTTTAAAAGTATGTCCTTTTGAGATTGAAGAATTTCCTTCTGCATAAAAATCAGAGATTTTTTTTTTTCAGTTGGCATTTCCTTCTGTCTGCTTTCTATAGGAATTCTACCTGGATGTTTAAATTTGGTGTCTCAAATTTAGCACACCCCAAAACAGAACTCACAGTGAGTCTGCTCCCTGCCAGTGGCAAACCTCTTCCCATAGTCTTCCTCTTCTCAGAAGTGGCCCTTCCTCGCTTCCAGTTACTCAGTCCCCAACCATAGAGTCATTTTAATTCCTTTCCCTCTTTCATACCCACAAATGCAGCCTGTAGCTCATCTGGCCACTGAAAACACCTCACCCTCACCGTCTCCACCACCACCACGCTATTCCGTGTGTTGGAAGCACTTCAGACCCCTGCTCTCTCAGAACCCCAGCCCCGGAAATTCCAAGGTGCCTTGTTCCTTCATTGCCTCCAGAGGTAAACTCCATGTCCCTTCGTCAGGGGAGCTTGCTGTGAATTCCATCTCCTGCCCCCACCTCCGCCTTCACAGTTCTTTCTCTGTAGCTCTTATTTCCTCCTGAGTAAGCATTTCTGTGTTGATTTTCTGTCTCCAGTCACCAGAATGGAGGCCCCACCTTAGAGTAATGGCACAGTTTCTTCATTGCCACGTCTTATGTCTTCTGAGCACTTGAGTCAACATTCGTTAAATAGATGCATACATGAGAGAAACCAGGCCCACAAATGTGAAAAGCAACCTTTTTGAACTTGCACTTGATATTTATGAGTCATGCCTCTTTCCTCCAAACCCCCTCCTTTGTGTGGCAGTTCTGGAGCCCATGGAGTGCAAAGAAAGAGACCCAGAGGTTAGAATTCCCTGGGATTCTTTAGGAAGTGATTTGTATTTTCTGATGTCTAAGAGTGGATGAGAAGAGCCAGTCCCCTCATTGTTTTCTCAATACGGATTTTATTCCCCACCTCCTTCTAGGATGCCTTTTAAAGATGTATTTAGCAATTTGCAATTTAACAATATTTGGGCATCTTTGGAGCCTAAGTCCCTAATTAGTAACCATGTAAGCAAGTAGGTGAAAGGAATGTCAGCAAAGTAGCTGAAAACAAAGGAATGTAAGCAAGTAGCTGAAATCAAAATTTGGACTCTTCAATTTTCACTTCTACCCAATTTCTTAATTTAGGAAGTCCAAAAGAGGAAAAAAAAAAAGTTGAAAGGCAACTGCATGCAGGACCTTCTCTCCTGAATCTTAAGCAGAAAATACTCTCAGAAATTGTGCCTGACCTTTGGAACATGACTGTCATCTGCTTTCAATTGACAACTCCCGTGTTGCAATGAAGGTGAAAAGGCTCAATCTGTCATGGGCATTCTAGAAGCAAAGTGGGATGCAATGCAATTCCATCCGGTGACAGGAGACTGCCTTTCTGTTGGGTTGTGATTTGAAATAACTTCCAAGAGATGAAAATATTACCCACTACCATGCTATGTTATATAAGACTTACAGATCAACAGAAGGGGTTTAGGTCTGTGAGCTGAAAGGTGGCTGAAGGCAGATAGCTCCGCTCTCCTGTGTGAGATGCCCCATCCTGCAGCATCCTGCAGCCCTGAAATTTCCGTGAGTGGCAACAAACATGCAGGGCTCTCTTACAAAATCTCAAGCTTGAATCAGAATACAAGTGATAGAAATTGAGGACTTGCAGATAAGCTAGAGATCTAGCTAACCTAACATCCTCAACTAATAGGTAACGGGACTTCAGTGAGGTGCCTGATAAACAACATTGTCACCGGGGAAACCTACGGACATGCAGATCGGGGCATTATATACGACTTCACAGGGCTGGGTGTACACACAGGCAAGGCACTGTCCTTTTCCAGTCCCTCATGTTTCAGACTTTCTGAAGAGCTTATGCATTGCCCTTTGCATTATCACAAAGGAAGAGCCTGATTTGGTGAATAGTTTAGTTGGATGTGGAGTCAGAGGTTTGGAAATAAATGCATTATGGAGAATGGGAAGTCAGATCCCTTGGCCAGATGAAGAGCAGCATGAGGGTGTTTGATTCTCTGTGTAAGTGAGGGTGGGGAAAAAGAGCTCTAGAATCCACTGCAGAAAGATTAGGAAATGAAATGTCAGCTTTCACTCACTGGTTGTATAAAAATTCATTTTCCTTGGCCTGAGTTTGCTGATCTCCAAGATGCTCTTATTTTTCTGGCCATACCCGTTAGGGATGGCGATAACCATCACACCCACAGCCAGAAGCAGTAGCTGTTGAGATCCTCCCTCAAATGCTTCTTGGCTCATCTCCCATCTCTCCTTCCCAGCCCCACACGATCTTCTGTTTGTGAGAGCTCCCGGGGAACATCAGCCAGATGCACACAAATGCTCTATTCTCAACACTGGCCATTTGCTCCCACTCACTGGACAGGTGCTCTTTCTGTGGTGACATTCTGGAAGCATCAGGCTCTCTAGGGATTCTTCCCTAAAAGTTAAAGCAAGTTTCCTCAGCTCTGCTGACAGTGCTCACAGAGCAAACAAATGCTTCCTGTTTGAAGCTGCTTCATCGGGCCGGACCACCATTACTGCCAGGGCGAGTAGTGTGGTACTTTCCAGAGCCTGGAGGTCAGACTGGAATCCGATCTTCCACGGACATGTGGAAAATTCCTCGCCTCTTAATTTTGTGTCAATTTAGGTGAGTCCTAGAGATTCTCCCTCTCCTATAGCCAGATTCAGATAGTCCATTTCAGAGGTCTCCTGGTTTTCACTCTGCCAGTTAGCTGTGGCCATAATTTGTATGTGCAGTTGCCCAGGGATAATCCCAAAGGGGCTGAGGTGGAAATGAAGCTGAATGAGTTCTTCTTGTGGTACTAACAATCTTCCTGCAATGACCCCCGTTTCTGACACACTACCTTTGGATTTAATTTATAGGTCTGATTTTTTTCTTTCTTTGGATTCTACGGCATCATGTAAAAAGAACCCTAGCAGGACCCTTTTAAGACCCCTACGTGTTTTCCAACCATCCCTGAATCCCAGGGTAAGCAGAGGCCAGCTTTGTGCTGGGTAGACTCCTGTTGCTTATAAATCGGGACAGTGTGTCAGATGACCTCTATTGTTCTCCCAGCACTAAAGTGCTGACCTCGAGTTAAGTATTTGGCAACATTATCATGGTGATATCACGAGTCATCAAATTCTTATCTCTGAGAAGCTAAACCAGGGCTCTGAGATTTTAAAATTGCTCAGTTACCTAGATCTAAAAATTCTGGTCTTAAAAAGATCCAGGAATGTTTCAAAAGTAGCAAATGATACTTGTGGAGTGGCAGGGTACTTTGGAGCCAAGTGGTATACTGGGCACGCAATGGGAATTTCTTTCAAGTCAAGGAAAGTGTTAGGCACACCAATGCTTGTAGAATTGTAAGTGATGGGATTAAGAGATCAATAAAACATGGTTCTTGCCCTCAAGGCCTCCACAAAAAGAAAGTAGACATATGTACAAGACTTAAAGTACAGGGAGAATGTGTCCCATGCTGTAATAATGATATAAAGGAAGGCGAGATTGTAGGAAATGGACAGGGTAATTATAACACAAAAACTACCGGCATTGCAGAAGTGACTTTAAGCTGAAACTTTAAAGTTTGGTATCAATGGGCATTTATACAAGGAAAAATAAGGGTAAAAAAAAAAGAGAGGGCATGGCTTGTCAAAAATTATTGAGTAATCCATTGTGCTCAGGGGTTAAGTGTGGTTGGGAGAGAGAATTAAAATGTATGTTTTGATCAGATTTTGGAAGGCTATGAATGATCTGCTAAGGCATTTGAATATTATTCTGTATATACTGAGTAAATGGAAAGTTGTTTGTTATTATTTCCCTATGCCTTAGGGTTTGGTCTTTAACCAAAAAATGAAGGAAACAGATGTAGAGTTTCACATATCAGGTGTTTTGATGTGTTTATTTTTTATTTCTTCCCAATAAAATATAATCTCAGTAAGTGGCTGAAAAATTATCTTTCTCTTTAAATATGTATCTCTGATTCTAGTTGAAACTGAAAGTTAAATTTCACGTCATGTATTTTTTCCCAGGGTTGCCTATAAATTGGGAGGGGTGCAGTGACAGTGTATCTGGATGAGTAGTTGCTATGAAATCATAGAATTCCTTTCCTTCCATCTTCTGCCTGCCAAGTGGACATCTCAGTTCTTGGTTTTCTTTCTGTATGAAATGTATCATTTCTTGGGACTGTATTGTACGTTAATCAAATGGGCCTGGTTTAACCTCTCTAAGAGTTCCAAAGAAAGTCACTTCTGTCTCTCATAGTTTCTTACCAGATCAAGTGTGATAATAATGTAAATGTATAGAACTTCCAGATATAAAATTATAACTACCATCATGATTACAAACACCAACAATAAGAAGAAGAATTATTAATTTCAGGAAATGTCCTGCCTCATTCCTCTTTCCTCAAACTCCAGAATTTTAGACTATTTATTCACTACCCTCTATCACATGGAACCCCCTGACACTTTAGCTCCCAGGACTGGAACTTCCCTCCCTCTTACGAAAATAGACTTTGTCCATTTCTTATTATGACCAGGCTCTGTTTTTGGTGTGGGAGAAATAGGTATTTATGAGTTGATCAGGTAAGCCAACCTACTCAATTGTTTTGGCTTGTTTGTGCTACCATCCTAGGATCTGGAAGGATTGATTAAGTGAAAACCAACCCATTTCCTGAAGGCTTCTGGGAGATAACTCTACTTTCTGGCAGCGATGGTAGCTGATGCCACGGCTCCTTTTGGCTGGGTGGGACGCATGTAGATCATTGCCTCTTCACGCTCCATCTGCAGTCTCAGGAATAGGGTTCCCAGGGTGTGGTAGGAGATAACCGATAACTCTTCCCAGCTTCCAATCTCCCACTTCTTTGCCAGCATAAAAAGATTATACTTATCCCACATACCTAAAGATGGGTGAGGCCATATGATTTATTTGGGCCAATTAAATGTCTAAAATAATTGTTATCATTTGATGTGGAATTCTGAAGAGGCTGGAATGCTCTGCTGGGTTCCTTTTCCTTCTGCCCTGGTTGGTATGCAGTGATATTTCAGATGGAGCTAGTGCTCTGTGCTCCTGGCTCCTAGGAGGCGGAGTTGAGCCCAGGGATCCTCTGCTGTGGTTAAAGCCACTGAGATTTGGGAGTTGTGTGCTATTGAGATTATTCCCCAAGTTTCAAAACTGCTCATCTAAGAAGGAACATGACTTCCCCAAGGTCAGCCTAGGATGAAGCAAAGTTCTCTAGAATCCTACGATCAGTTTTGGGATTTTCTCACTCTGCTCTTCTTCCAGACTTAAATTCTAACCTTTCCTTGGCAACTCTGTTCATCTAACCTGTCCTTTTGGAACCATCCTAAGTTCAGTCTTTCTCAAGGCCAATGTCACTATAGAAGGGCCTTCCTTGAATGCTACTAAATTTGCTCCCTTCAAGCCTAATTTTAACACACCATAGATGTGTTTGAAGAGTGCAGCATTCCAACACGAGTGGAGGACCCAAATACTATTTTTAAACCATGAATTTAGGACAATTTACTTGTGTGAGATGAAAGGAGAAGCAGGCAGTGCTGAAGGCATATGTTAAAAGTACAACTGGCGACAGAGCTCAGGTCGTCCCCTGCCAAGCCCATTTATTTTCAGATCAGATAGCATGCAATTCCAATTATGCATATTTCGTTGAAATGTATTCCAGAGAATAGAAAGATAGGCATAATTCTCTTCAAATACTAAGGAATCTGGAAAAGAATGAAATCAGTCAATCATTTCATCATAGTGGGGGGAGAAATTTATGTTGCATTTATTAAAATGTTTACTCACATATTTCTGGTTATGTTTGTTGAGAAGATGTTGTTTCTCAGTATTTTAGAGCAGAATTTCTTTGTTATTAATCCTGAGTGTCACACTTTGTCATCAGCATCACAGCTTTCCAAAACATTTATTATTATTATTTATTATTATTATATGTTGTTGTCTTTTGAGGGGGTTAAATTTGCTGTATTGGCAGTCCCCTTATTACATGTAAGCATGTTATAAAGTTATAAAGCTTTTATTTTCCTTATTCCCAGTCCTCATCGACTTCAGATAACAACCCCTGATCATGTAGCTAGGACTCTGACTGACCAAGAGGCAGCTTGGCATGGCTGAAAATGGTATAGACTATGCCAATAGACTGATCATGTTTTGAAAATTATCTTTCTCAGTTATTGGCTCTGTGACTTTGAGGAACTTAGTCTGAGAACTGTTTCTTTCAGCTGTAAAATGGTGCAATGAATACCTACCCTGCAGGCCTTCATGAGAAAATGCATGTAAAATGCTTGACAAATTATAGATGACCAATGATTGGAAGCAATTAAAATTTCAGCTCCAGATTTGAATTTGCTCTCTGTTCTACTGCAGTCATCAGGCCTAGCTGGTAGAATACTGGCTACCTTGCAGAATATTCATGCTTGTCAGCTACTCTTTCATTTTCCTCATACAGCAAGGCTGCATGACACCAAGGTCAAGAAGAGATAACACCTGGCTAGAGTCATGTTTCCTTGACATAGAGATGTTTTTATGTGCACCTGCACATGTGAATCACCGGGGATCAGCAATACTTAACTGAGTCTCCCAGTCTTATCTTCTTTTCCTAATTTTTTCCTCTCCATATTTTGGACACAGATTCCTTCCAAACTTTATAAATGACATTTTACCATCCTTGCATTATTTTTCTCTTGACTCAACATCAGCACACCTAATAGATACACACATTGTATCTTATCATTTCTTCTGCATGGGCCTTCTCAGATACCAATATAGAATCTCCAGAATCAAATGCAACCTTAAGTTCTTACCTGATATTTACCCGCTGAAGTCAAGTTGGCTTCACATGCATTCTTTTTTTTTTTTTTACTAACTCTCCCCAGAAGCCCTTGTACACTGTATCTCAGCCACAGAGCCATGTCTAGTCCATCCTGCATTTGTTTGCTTACTGCTATCAATAGCAGTGCTGATACTGAGAAATACAAAATGTGGGCTAAAATCACAGGCACTCAACTGTCGATTATAAGCACATAAGTATGTAAGCACAAGAAATGGACCCAGAGAATTAAATCATGACCTCATTTCTTTTTACTTTATATATTCCCACTCTCCATATGTTTACATCTTTCAACATAACTTAAGTCCTATTTCCATCTGGAAACTGACCTAAATGGCATGTAGGTTCTGCAAGCTGAGCACGTCTGCACACTTTTCCATCCAGGCTGAGAAGCCCAGGGAGTATTCACAGAGAGGCTGAGTTCTATCTCTCAGCAGCCTTAGGATTGCAGATCCCATTTAAATAAGCAATTTTTCCAAGGTTGAGATCCTGACCCTGGAGGGCTCATCAATATCCATAATGTCAAAAAAGACACTACATTTGTGGAATGCCTAGCATAAAGACATTGGATCTAGTTTCTATTGAGAATCAGTGAAAATTCTCTGGCTTTGTGTTAAACTTTCATTCATTGATTGCTTCTCTTTTAGTCAAATCCAACTACTGAATTTATGTGCTTTAAAGCCATTAGATTAATTTCCATGCAAGCAGAGATTATGTTTAATGTGACATCAAACATTTGCAGGTAAATTTAAAAATGAAGAAGTCTAATTCTTGGATGTTTGAGAAGCATCCAGATGACTGGAGCATTCACTATTTCTCTCCCATCCCCCAGAGTCATGGGAAGCTCCAGATGGACTGTGGAGCTCCAGTAATTATGAGGATCCTAGTGACTGTGTGTGTGTGTGTGTGTGTGCGCGTGCACGTGCGCGCACGTGTGCGCACACATGAACATACATGCATGGTGGGGCAATGAACAAATATTTGTTAGATACATGGGTCTGATTTTACTGGTTTATAGAAGAAGTAGAGAGACAGGTTATAGCCATCCCATTGTACATGTATCCCCTATTTACCATGATCTGATGTGCATGTTTCATAATGGTTTATTAGAAACTCAAGTCTTGAATCTGAGGACTTTGATTTCTAAGCTTAGCTTTGGAATTTCCTAATTGCAAGACTTTCTTTTTCTTTTTTTTTAGTATTATTTTATTATGTTATGTTAGTCACCATACATTATATCATTAGTTTTTGATGTAGTGTTCCATGATTCATTGTTAATTGCAAGACTTTCAACAAAGCATTTACCTTCTCTGAGTTTCAGTTTTCTTATCTATAAAGTAGGGTAATAACATTCTACCTTTCCAGTCTGTTGAGAAATTCATGGCAGAATATATTAAAGTGCATTTTCAAGTCATTGTTGGGATTAAGGAAAATTCTTCTGTAAAATTAGCAATTATCCTCACAATTTCCTTTTGCAGATAAATGGATCCCACAGGCCATGACATTTGCTCATGCATAATATATTCTATTTGATTCAGTTAAATTCACATCCATTTGCTCCAACAATAACTAAATGTTTGGTCCTGGGCTATTTGTGATGTATGGTTCCTACCTGAACCAGAGGGGAAGTTAAGATATATAGAATTAGCTGGAGTATAGTATACAAACATAACATTTTAGAGCAATGCAATAAATAAATGTAGGCACACTGAAGAGTGAGCCATTATTTCCATCTGGATTATTTAAAGAATGGAGCAGAGGAAACCAAAGTCAGTGTTAAGTCACTGGAGGAATTTTGAAGACTTGGATATAGGAGACACACTCTAAGCGAAGGCCTCAAACCAAATATGTTCTAGTAAAAGCAAAATCAGATTGGACTAAGGTCCAGGACACATCTGGGGAAAAGTGAGAGATATTCTGGGAAAGGTAGATTACAGCTACATCACTGGAGGGCCTGATTGCAAAGACTAGAACTGTGGACATCATTCGCCAGGAAATACTTAAGAGTTTAAGCAGGGAGCTGACAGAGTCTAAGCAGTGCTAGGTTAAGCAAATTAGCAGTAGTCTATAGGAAAGACAGATGAGTCACTAGGATGCAGACAATGGGGTAATTTTTTCTCTTCCCATTGTTATAGTCAGTAGTCAAAACAACGTCATGTTATACAGTGTGAGAAAAAAGCCACAGGTGGAGAGCTGGGCTTTGTGTCTAATAATATATGCCTTGTTACATTATTACTTCATGACACCTATCTCCTCCTTTGACATAAGATTTCGGTTTGTTTTATTTGTGTTTGTGTCCTGCCCACTAGTCTCTACCATTGTTCCTCTTCCTTTCTAAATTCAGCTCATCGCTTTGATGTCAGATAGAGACCCGCCATTTCTGCGAAGCCACTCTTTGCTCTTCTAGCTCTTTGTTATTCTTCTGCTTCTTTGAATACATTCTTAATTTATAATCTAAGACACAGAAGTAAATATCTAGCTGTGCTTATATGTTGCATGGTTAACTAATTTATTGTGTATTCATCTTGAATCTCTGATTTATCTCTCACACCTTTGTATGTGCTGTTCTGTAATTTACACTTACTGTTTTGAGCGTGTCACAGATACTTGGGGAATTGTGCAGAGAAATTATTTGATAGAGTTATGGTAATCCCATTACTGTAATATCACTTATTCTCCTTCTCCAGCACTTTGAAATTAATCTGCACAGATAGAAATTTCAATCTGAATAGAGACAAAGAGATATTCAACTTTCAAGTCTCTGGTTTTGTAGGAGAAACAAAAGAGGGACTAGAAAATAAGGACAGATCAGGGAAAGTACTTCAACCTCTGCTGATACTTGAAATCAAATCTTCAGATGCTGGAGAAAACTGGATCTACGGATGTGTGTTTAACCACTTATAGTCTTACTTTTGGGGTACACAAGCATATGGATATTTCTTCTCAGGGGCAGAGAAGAGGAAAAAGTTATTCCTTTACAAATTTCACCTTATATGAAAGGTGAAATTTATTTGTTGCTACATTTATATTCATAACTTGAAAGATCTAAACAGAAATTCATCTGAGTTTATAATTGCTCCTGCCTGCTTCATGGCTTAGAGAAGTAAGCTGATTTTAAAGGACATCTTACATCTTATAAACTATAGGAGAAGGAAAAATGGAAAACTTCCAGATGAAGTCAATTAGGTCTAAATTATCCAGATAATTTGTATAAAAACACACACTATAAAAAGTATTAATGAGGAAATAGAAGCTTGAAGAGATTATGTGACTGGTCTATGGTCATTCTTTAAAATATGAAAAAAAAAACAAAGCTATCAAATACGTTTAAATTCATGACATGAAATTTATGACATGATAGCTTCTTTCCACCTCATTTTGTACTTATTTTATATGGCATCATCACTCCAAGATTTAAGACATTTAAAAGAATTCTGAGGGGCACCTGGGTGGCTCAGTTGATAAGTATCTGCCTTTGAGGTCCTGGGATCAAGTCCCGCATTAGGCTCTCTCAGGGTCCTGGGATCAAGTCCTGTATCAGGCTCCCTGCTCAGCGGGGAGTCTGCTTTTCCCTCTGCCCCTCACCCTGCTCTCATGTTCTCTCTCTCTCTCTCAAATAAATAAATAAATAAAATCTTTGAAAAAATAAAAGAATGTGAGCCTGTAAGTGGATCTAGGAGGAAATTTTATGGGGCATATACAGATGAAGGAAGTAAAAAAATCCAACTTTCTCATGCTTTTCTCTATAAAAACAAGAAATATATGGTTTCTACATCCCAAAATTTGGGATGATGATTGAGTACAATCATTTCTTGCATTGATGGTGGTGGGGTGGATACACAAACAAACCAGTGTAGGACTTTAATAGTAAAGGCGGCAAAATATTTTTCAAGTTTCTTTAATTTAATCTAAATTCTAAATTTATTTAAAATTTATTAGTTTTCTGAAGATAAAAAGCAAATTGAATATCTGAATTTAGTGATAATGTTCAAGCTCCAGATGTATTCAAAACACAAAATTTGACCAGGTCAACATGGGACTACTTAGATCAGTCTTTTACTCCAAAGTAGTGCATATGTTTTCTTGAGAAACTGACAATGAAAATCAAAAAGATCAAAGAGTAGAAGTAACTGAGTTGGAATTTTATTTATTTATTTATTTATTTATTTTTAAGATTTTATTTATTTATTTGAGAGAGAGAGAGAGAATGAGAGATAGAAAGCACGAGAGGGAAGAGGGTCAGAGGGAGAAGCAGACTCCCTGCTGAGCAGGGAGCCCAATGTGGGACTCGATCCCAGGACTCCGGGATCATGACCTGAGCCGAAGGCAGTCGCTTAACCAACTGAGCCACCCAGGCGCCCCTGAGTTGGAATTTTAAAAAGAATTTGAGGGGCCCCTGGCTGGCTCAGTCACTAGAGCATGCAACTCTTGATCTCAGGGTTATGAGTTCGATCCCCATCTTGGGTGTAGAAATTACTAAAAAAAAGCATTTAATACAGTGTGATATAAAAGAATAACATGTAAGTCTGGCAGGTACGTGACCTTGATGAAATAGTGAATTGGCTGGGATACAGAAGCCAGACTCTGTCGGTAAGCAGCCCTCCTAATGGAATTAGCAAAAATTCTGTTGCTAGGGTCATTTACAATTGAGTTGATCAAAGTATTAGAAAATATTTTTCTGATAACAATTATCAAAGAGATGTAGTAGACATTCTAGTAGGTTTTTCTTTTCTCTACTTAGGACTCCAAGTGGCTAAGAATCAAGTAAGAAGTTCACAGGTAGAATATTCAAGAGAATAATTTACAGCCCGTTAATGTGAGACAGTGTGAGAGTAAGAGAAAAATAGTGTTGAACTGCCTCATGAAGGAGGTAATGACACCATATTACCTAAGAAATAATACCTACACCATTTAAACCTAAGAAGACCAGGGTAATTCAGTAAATCTAATTCAGTAACTAAAAGTAAGTAAGTAAGTAAATAAAAAAATAAATCTCTTCCTCCAAGTTTGTCTCAATTAAATATATAGAACCAGATTAAGCTCACAACAATTTATAATCTGCTTCATAATAAGAACTGTTTTCTTATTAGGCTTTGCATTTCCAGTCTCTAGCATAGTGTCAGACATGGAGTAGACATTAATGATTTAATGTTCATTCATTAATGAACTGATAATTGATATACCACACTGTAGAAACTATATAAACTGTATGAAACTATAGATGTGATGAAGTTGTGAGAGGGCTAAAAAAATGCACATAGATATGACAATAATGCTATTTACACTATAGTAAGGACTAAAAGCATTCATTCAAATGAGCTTCGAAGGGGAGAAATTAACATCTGGCTAGAGAATTTGGAAAGTCTTCATGGAGGGCTGTGTTTGTGATGGACAGGACATTAATAGCTTGGGATAGAGAAGTTGTCTATAAAAAGAGACAAATGAGAACAGGAAAGAAGTAAATAGTATGTGTATGGACAATACTAAGCGGTTGAATTTCATTAGCTTATAGATATGTTTAGAGAAATTAGAGGAGACAAAGTGACAGAAGAAACTTTGGAGTACAGTATTCTTGTGGCTTTTCTCCCTTCCCCCTCATGTGCTTTCAAAGATCACCTTTCAGATAAATTAATTGATTTCAGGAGAACTTAAATAAAATCATGTGGAAACACAATAATAAAATAAACATCTACATTTTTATCATATCAGTTGTCAATGTTTTGTTACATTTCATCCAGATGTATTTATATTTGTATATGTATGATATAAAACACTATCTCTTGTAATTCCATTATTATTTCCAGATATAACCTAGATAGATAATTTCAGGGATAGTCTCCGAATCTGATTTTAATTTTTACAATCATATATATGAGAATATAAATAATATATTGGATTTTCTTGTACATTTTGTAAAATACATATGCAATATTATAACACCATGTATAATTTTTCATTTTGCTTTTTTTTCATCCAACATTGGGTTTTTTAAATTGCATCATATGTATAGTTTTCCACTGTGTGAATATAGCACCATTTGTGTATCTGCTCCTTGCTATAGGTCATTCAATTTGTTTTCTTTTTTTCCTAAACTTTGTGTGGTTTCCTTTTTTTTTTAAGATTTTATTTATTTGAGAGAGAGAGAGAATGAGAGATAGAGAGCACGAGAGGGAAGAGGGTCAGAGGGAGAAGCAGACTCCCTGCCAAGCAGGGAGCCCGATGCGGGACTCCATCCTGGGACTCCGGGATCATGACCTGAGCTGAAGGCAGTCGCTTAACCAACTGAGCCACCCAGGCGCCCCTTTGTGTTGTTTCAAACAATGCTGCAATCAGTATTCTTGTAAACATCTTGCTGTCCTCAATTTAGAAGTTCCTCTAAAGCAATGGTTCTTAAACTCCAACATGAATCAGAATCACCTAGAGGACCTGATAAAACAGATTTCTGGCCCCACCCTTGGACTTAAGTAGAAAAAGAGTGGAACTCAGAATTTGCATTCTAACAAGTCCCTGTTGATGCTTATTCTGCTGACCTTGGGGACCAAACTTTGAGAATGACTTCTCTAGAGAATAAAACTAGAAGAATTTCTGCAATGTAGGATAAGTATATCTCCAGTATCACTAGGTACTGCCAAAGTGCTCCTAAAATTGGCTCTTCCCTTATACACAACAATAGAGTATTAAAAAATTATGGTTTTCCTCATCTTGGCCAATTATTGATATTATCGATATTATTGAGTGAAATTATAACATAACTGCTGTTTTTGTTTGTGTTTAGATGGTACTGGTGAAGATATATAATTTGCCATATATTTTGGGCTCATCGGTTTACCTCTTTTAGTGAGTCTCTTATTCACATCTTTTGTTTATCTTTCCCATTAAATTTTCCTTCAATAATTTATGTGATTTTTTATTGAAGATAGAGTGTTTTCTGTTATATATGTCGCAGGTAACTTTGACCAGTTTCTATCTTATTTTTATCATTTCACATTTAATCTTGCTGCTTACTTGGTAGCTGGAATGTTTTCCCCATTTTACAGGTGATGACACATACGTCCATGTGTATGAGAGTATGGTCACAAGGTGGGCGTAAGGGCAGGGTCCAAGGCGAGTCTTGTCTTTTCTGCCTTCTTAGACTTCTGCCATGCCTTTCTAGCATATTTATTCTGCTCATCTGAGATCCCAATTAGTACACCTGGATTCTTTTGAATGTTCTCGAGTATGTGTCCACATTTTGGCATTTTCCTTTGGATAGTTTCTGTGAAGGGTATCAAAATGGTACAGTATCAAAATGGTACAGGCTCAGCATAAATAATAAAACTCATGTGCATAAGCTAGAAATCTCAAGCCTGCATTACACCATGAAGTAGGCAGCAGTGACATTTAAATGGGTAAAATGTATAAATTGAAATGTATATAAGGTTTAATTGTTCTACATTATGTTTGCTTAGCAGAGTGGTTTGTTAGACATCCCTTAATTAAATTAAGGGAATGCATTCTCCAATACAAAAGTAGTTTTAGGCAATTGTTCAGAGACAGGCTACCTTAAAATTTCTTTTTTGACGATTTTAGTTAAAGTAAAGATTCACTCTATGCTAATTACCTAATTATCTCACTTAATCCTCTCAAAACAATCCTGTATTTCTCACTAAAGTGTTTCATTAAATAAGTAATATAAATGTGGCTCAAAAATGTTAAGCAACCTGACTAATGCACAGAGCTAGTAAGAGTGTGAAGCTGGGATTAAATCTTGGTCTCTTCCATTTTGTTTTTTTTTAAGCCTGTATTCTAGTAATACCAAAACTGCTTCGGAGAAGAGAACACTATTTTAGTTTCCAAAGGGAGAACTAGACTCCTTGAATTGAGGACATGCAAGTTCCATTGTTCTTTTCCTTGGTTTGAATCACATCCTGAGCACTGAATTAACTGGAGGAGAGGAGAAGCCTGTCCAGGAAAGAACTCAGCTGGTGAAGTTACAAAAAAACCGTATCATGGAGGGAAGAAGGAACTAAAGGTGTTCAGCTACAAGAGGAATTTTGTCTTAAATTTATTCCAAATCTTTGGAAGCCTGCAGTCTTGAAGGGAGGTTCATTTTATCTTGTGAAGTAATTAAACAAAGAAAAGAAGTTATGGAAATTATTTCAATATATGAAAGGGTTTTTCTCTTCTAGAAAAGTTATCTGGACATATATTCTATCCATGGCTTTATTGCTTTGTTCCAGACAAGTATGGTAGAATGGGGTATTATACCGACTTCTCACAAGATCAAATGTAAACCATCAAGAGAAGTTTTCTCTCTGACCAAAGGTTATTTAAAAACTTATTTTCAGCAAGAGATGGCTTTCATCAAGGAAGTTACCACCAAAACACATGCAAAGAATACTGATGTAGACTATCTACATTTCCATTTTTCCTAGGTACACAGTCAAAATGGACCCAGGGATGATTATATTCTTACATGACTTGCTTTAATGCTTATTTCTATATTATCAGATATGCCCATTCTTAAAGAAGTCTATGCCGTCCAAACTTCAGTGAAGTTTCATCACTTAGAAATCCACTTTAAGAGCAAAATTCTTAACATGGAAATAAAACAAGGTAATAATCTCAAATACAGATTAGTGTGAATGACTTAAATAAGCAAAATATTAACTCTGGAGTGATAAACTGTCGATCTCAGATCTGCTCAGCTAAATTTGGATTTTGCCTTTGACTTTCTAATTTCCTTTTTTAAAAAAATCAAGCATGATTAACATACAGTGTTAATTTCGGGTGTACAATAAAATGATTCAACAATTATATACATTTCTCAGTGTTCATCAGGATAAGTGTACTCTTTTTTTAAAAAGATTTTATTTTATTTATTTGACAGAGAGAGAGCACAAGTAGGCAGAGTGGCAGGCGGAGGGAGAGGGAGAAGCAGACCCCCCTCTGAGCAGGGAGCCTGATGTGGGGCTCCATCCCAGGACCCTCTGGGATCACGACCTGAGCTGAAGGCAGATGTTTAACCCACTGAGCCACCCAGGAGCCCCAGGATAAGTGTATTCTTAATCCCCCTTATCTATTTCACCCATCCCCTCACCCATCTCCCCTCTGGCAACCATGAATTTTGTTTTCTGTATTTAAGAGTCTGCTTTTTTGTCTCTTTTTTTCTTTGTTTGTTTGTTTTGTGTCTTAAATTATACATCAGTGAAATTATATGGTATTTGTCTTTTCTCTGACTGACTTACTTCACTTAGCTTTATACCTTCTAGGTCCGTCCACGTTGTTGTAGATGACAAGGCTTCATTCATTTTTTTATTTATTGTATATATATATCAATGCTCATTGATTTCTTGACCACCACCTATTCTTATCCTCCATGTTCTCTACCTATACTTAATCTCTGATTCCCCTGGCCAACCTCTCAACCCCTTCTATTTTTCAGTCTATTTCTGTCAACTGTAAGATTTATAAGTGGGGAGACTTCAGACATGTGCATGAAATCTGATTAATCTAATGAACCAAAATATCCTCTTCTAATAGTTCTCAAATGTTAGTATACGTAAAAATCAGGTGGATGGAGAGAGAATGTACAAATGCAGATTCTGTGGACCATCCTTCTAAAATTGACTCAGTAGATACAGGATGGGGAACAGAAATTTGCATTTTATCAAGTATTCCAGGTGAACCTGATGCAGGAGCCCCATACCAGTTACCTTATCATTGAATTTGGTAATATAGTAATAATATCGCTTCTGCTTATCTCAAGGGTTTTTGTGAGGCTTTAAATGAGATAATATTTGGGCTGATGTCTATATTTATTATGATTATAATTATTAGAAATAATTAGAAATTATTAGAAGGGTTTCCTACCAGTGGCTGGATAATGTCAAGAATTGTAGAACTTTAGAGATGCAAGTCATTGTGCAGATTCTGTACACCAAACCTTTTCATTCATTAATTCATCCATCTGCTCATTTGTTTACTCAGTTACTGTTCTGGAGGCAGGTGCAGCATTTACAGAAAAAAAACATGGAAAAGAGTTACCAGCTTCTAGGTGAAGCCAAGAGAGGATTTTCTAAAGCAAACCTTTGGTCTGGGTCTTGAATGAAAAGTGAAATCTTGGCAAACAATTAAATGTGGTATAAGCATAAGGAATGACTTGAACAAAAGGCATCTTAATAGAGAAATATTATCCTGTCATGCTGTTGGGTGGGTTTGGACTTTGTCCAGGAGGCAACAGAGAATCATTGGAAGCTGCTTCTATTGCACGCGCGTGCGCGCGCGCGCACACACACACACACACACACACACACACACACACACACACACTGTGTGATAATTATGTTCATGTGAAGAACTGAGTGGAATGTGGAGGTGAGGAGATGAGTTAGGAGTTTATTATAGTAGTCTAGGTAAAGAGTACAGAAACCTAAATTAGATCTGTAGGAGTAAAATGGGAGGAATATGACTCAGGAAACACTAAATTAAAATGAACATATTTGTCAATGATAGTCCCTAACAGGGGATAGAATCCGGAGCTTCCTGGTATCTGCTATACTTCATGGTGAGAACTGAGCCAAAGTCTGAGAAGATGGAATAAGTTGGGGAAACTAGGGAAAGCCAAGAAAAATAGGTGGCAGTTAAGCTCTTGAGAGAAGGTACCATTTATCTAATGAGGGTAGTACTGGGTCTGTGGCTAAGCTGGATTAGATTCTGAGGTACAAGCTCAGGAAAATCAATTTACCAAAGCAAAACTAGCAAACAAAGAAGCATGGCCATAATATGGATCTTTTGTCCCTAAATTATATACAATATTGTTTTCTTTCTTGTGCCTACTTTTTTTAAATGCAAATTGGTCATAGATCAGTAGATTTAAAATGGTACTCTTTCACATCTCCCTGTAGCAGGGGTTTTAAAAATAGTTGTTAAGGTGAAAATAAATTGAAACAAAACAAAATGAAAAGGAACTCTTAGTTGTTAAGGACACCAAATTATTCTTTAATTCTTTCCTTGTTATTCCACTTGTTTTTTTATATTTTTTAAAATTTTATTATGTTATGTTAATCACCATACATTACATCATTAGTTTTTGATGTAGTGTTCCATGATTCATAGTTTGCATATAACACCCAGTGCTCCATTCAATACATGCCCTCTTTTAAGTGTCAACCTGACTTGAATTATTTACATTCTGGACTGGGCCTGATGGTGAATATGTTCTTGTTTGTCCAGGGAAGAAAGACCAATGGACTTAGAGATAAGAGAACCATCTACAGGTCCATACAGATGTAAATATCAGGGGAAAATGCTGAATTACTTGTGATACAAAAGGGTATAATTAACTCTCTGGGTAATGTGAGGAAACTGCAAAAGGGTAAATTGAAGGAACTGTCAGGGAACTTGTCCCTAAGGGTGAGATATTGTAGAGTCTGATGCAGAAACTTCCAATGTATCATAGAAGCTCTGGCATTTTAACTACTTCATCCATACCAGGCAGAGGCTGACAATATTTGTCAGAGAAAAATGATGCCTTAAAAAAGGAAGAGACCAAGAAAAAGTTAAAATCCAATCATGTTGTGATCCTTGGAATCATCACATTCTTTTTCCATTACTTTTGGAAAAGAGAGACAAGATTGAGGTGATTAGGGCTACACATATCATTACAGTAGAGGGTCCAACAAATGTCTAGAAAATTGAACTGAATAAAGCAGTGGGTATATTGTCAAAGCCATTGAAGGAACTTGGCAATTTGTGACTCTTCTCTATATCTCTGTATCTCATTTTTTTTGGGGGGGGAATTTTTACCTTGAACTGTGCCTCCATCATTTCTACACACACACACACACACACACACACACACACACACACACACACACACACCCTACATATTTCCTTCTCTGGGATAGCACTGAGAGTTATTGTAAGCATAATGAGGAAAAATAAATGGGAAAGCTGTTTGCAAACAATACATGGCACTATAGAGAAGCTTGCTAATAATTGAGGGTAATTAACTATTTCACAATCAAACCACATGCCTATAAGTTAGTAATTGTACTGTTTTTTTTTTTACCCTTAACCTAAATCCAATTAGGTGAATTTGCTAGCAGTTGCCATTGCAATCTTGGTATCTATGGTAACCCCTGAGAAGGGAAAAAAAGGGGGGGTAGGCTTTGTGTTGTTCTGTCTTCATATTTAAGGAGTTCTTGGAATGTGTATGTTTTAAGCTATAAGAACTACGATAAATCAGAGTGTTTTTGTTTAGCAGAGAACCATGTCTCTTAGGGATAAAGTATCATGTTGAAAGCAAGCGCTACTGAAATTAGTGGTACCAAAGAGAGAGGTGATACGATGTACTGCAGATGCCATGATGCCCTGCTTTCTGACATACAGGATGAACGAGACAGAGAGAAGGAAGTTGGGCTCAGACATCTCCAAACATTCAACAAACTCTGCCCCATGGAGTTTGAATAGCCTTCATTTCTTCAGTGCTCCGTTGGATGTTTTCCCTGTCTCATAAAGGGTGGTAGAAAGGGCTTCCATGTATTCAGCCATTTCTTTCCATTGTTTAGAATAAAGGAGAACATGCTTCTGATGTCCCTATCCGTTCACTCTGATCACGGTTTCCATTCACACCAGAGTAGCAGAGTCTGTTTCAAGGTGACAGCAAGAAGGAACTTTGGAGATCTGATTTGGATTTTAATGTGGCTACTGAGTAAAGTGTGAATGGTAGTGTGTAAGATGTGAGCCCCAGAGAGGGAAAACAGCTGTCCCACGATTTATGGAACTAGTCCATGGGAAAGCTCTTTCAGCTGGTCCTCATATTGCCCCACTCCAATATCCTTATAATGAGAGAGGATATAAATATATGTCATGGAAGGCCTTGCAGGAGCAAAATAACATCCTCTTGAATAAATTGCTTTCCTCACAGTTCAGCAGGAACATGCTTGGGTTCATATCTGATTAGAATTTCTGGTTCAATTGCATTTTAATTCTCTAACAATTATTTGGAATTCAATTTTATCCTGAACTGCATCATTTAATTTTCCACCTGCAAATTACTTTGAAGTCCCCAGAGATAATGCTAACTAAGCAGAGGACATCATTACAATGTTCCTATTACTTGATAGCCACAGGTACTAATGAATAACTTCAAGCATGGCGGTATTTATTTTTCCGTGAGGCCAGATGTCGGCAGTTCTCCAATGGTCTGACTAATGTCAGAAGTTCCCCCTCAGTGATGTAAGAGAGAGGGGAGCATATGTTCTGGTTTTCTGTCTAGATTGAAATATTATTGAAAGGATCATCTCTTACGTACTTATAATTCTTCAATTCCTAGTATTAATAGCTATCATTTATTGAATCATGACTCTGTGTTAGGGACTTTACAAACATTGCTAATCCCCATACCAATGCTACAGAGATGATATTAGCCATCAATCTTCCCCTTTTTTATTACAGATAAAGATACTAATGAACATAACAGTTAAATAATTTATTCAAAATCTCACAGCTAATGTGGGGCAGAGCAGAATAAAAACTACTGGAATCGATGAGTCTGGGTCTTCCAATGTTTTCCCATTATATCACACACAGAGTATCTCATCCCACATAGTATAATTTCAACATTTCTGCAACGTGTAGTGTACTGTATGAGAGCTAGGGCTTAGGGGCATGGAGGGGCTCTACAAGGAAACAGATGTCATGATCAATTCCAGAAAGAATTTTGCAATAATAATACCACATTGCATTCGTCAACATTTCCAATGCATTCTTTGAATTCACAGTAATTTCTTTTTTTTTTCTTTGTTCATAAATGTTGTTATCTGTGTTTTTACATAAAATGGTCCTGAGGCACAGAAAAAAAATAAATAAATAACATGGGATCCATGACTGCCAGCCCTGAAAAGGAGACTTTTGGGATTATTAGGTACAGGTATATCATTTCACAGGTAATAAAAATGGAGAACATTTGCTAATTGTCTCCACTGTGCCCACTACCGTGTTAAGCATGGTAAACGTTTTATTACATCTAATCCTCACCTGCCCCTGTGAAGTTGAGGATCCAGGAGGTTACAGAGGTTAAGCATCTTACCCACGATTCCTAACTAGTTAGAGACAGAGTAAGTATGAGGATTTCTCATGAGGCTTGGATTCAAACCTCCCAAAATTTGTTTGAGTTTTTCCCTGGATACATAGTTACCACACAAGATACGGCCACTTCACTCATTCTGTGGCCCCATGGTTTAGAATGATAAAGAAAAAACCAAAAAGCTCTCCTGTAACCTCAGCTACATTCTCACAGCCTTTAGGTCACATGGAAAGCTTTCTCCTACAGACTGAGTAGCCAAAGAATAATCTCAAATCATATGTCCAAATATTTTGGGTATCAAGGATGATTTGCTTGTGAAAGTAGGGGGCTTCACTGCCTTATACATGGTTGCAGTGATGGAAATTATACTTTATGGCAATCCATGGCACAGAAGTCACCCTCCTCTGAAATCTTTTTCCCAGAACCAGTGAACCAAATTTGAAAACATGATTTTCAAAATGACATTTCCCTGCTTAAAACCATTCTATGTCTCTCCCTCTCATTACAATGCAATCCAATCTCCTTCCTGTAATGTGAACATCTGCTACAGTTTCAGTGATTTTTTTTTTTTTTTTTTTTTTTGGTCTCTTGCTGGGAATTTACCTCAGCCCACATGATTGGAGCAGGGCGGACTTTATGCCCGGTACTGTTTGAGTCATGTGTGCTCCATCAGCACACACCAGTTTCATAGCCTCAATACATGTTTATGGACATGCATGTGACCAAAGCTTGACCAATGAGAATCTTCACAGGGGAGAATGGAGAGAGGATCAATTTCTCTTCTGAGGATGTGCAGAAGAAGGAAGAGGAGAATTGCTGATGGCTATCTTTCCCAGGACATATGAATGGAGAATGTGGTTGAGAAGAAAGGAAACAGTAAAATTCACCTGAGAGAGAGACACAGAGAGAGAGAGAAATAAAGAGACAGAGACAGAGAGAGAGTCTCCTGGCCGCTTGCTTTCATTCCTACCTCATGCTGCACTTTTAAGCCAGTCCCACATTGGAATTTGCAGCGATTTAAGTTAATACATTCCCTTTTATCACTTTGCTTAGTTTAGGTTGGGCTTCTAACACTTGAATCTACAAGAGTTACATCCAACCCACATGGATTATAAATTCCTCCTTGATCTCGATGCTGCCTACTTGTCAGTCTTCCTTGACGTCACTCTCCTATTTACTTACTGTACTTGAACCATATTGACCTTTCATTTCCAGTGTGTCAGTGGCTTTCCCAACTTTACACATGCAGTCCCTCTGCCTGGAATTCCCTCTCCCTGATGCTTTACATGGTCGGGCCCTCTCAATATTTAGGTCTCAGCTCAAATTTTACCTACTCAGACATTCCCTGACCTCTCTCTAAATAGACTTGTCCCACATATTGTCAGCTATAGGTTTTCTGTCTGTTACTTTGGTACACATTCCTAATTTTAGTTTCATAGACATTATTTGTGCATCTGAGTTTGCCTTGCTTCCTCATCTCTAAAAGCCTGTGCACTCTATGATAGTTAGAACCACATGTGATTTATTCACTACTTTGTCAGAACATAACAGTTTCTGGTGCATGGTAGCCATTCATTTTTGAATGGATGAATAAAAAAAATTATCCTCCTAAACATAGGCTGAAACTATCTGAAGGAAATTAAAGATAGAGAGAGATGGAGACTGCGACAGAAAATGTCAAAGTTTTCCTATAAGCAAATCAGATAGCAATCATAAGACTTCAAGAAAAATTAAAAAAAAAACTTCACACATGATTATTTAATTTTAAGATTTATTTATTTATTTGAGAGAGAGAGAGAGCAAGAGCAGGGGGGAGAGGCAGAGGAAGGGCCTACAGATGAATGATAGAGAAATGCTTTTTCTCTATCTCTACAGTGGTTTTTCCTCAGAACTATTGCACGTGAGCGTCTTTTCCAATCATTTTAGCAACGATGTAGGCCTTGCCCTTAAGTAGCCTCCTATTCTTACAGATCTCCTCAAATTAGGTGAATGATTTTTCCTTCCGTGGAAGTTTCCACAATGCTGAGCATATCCACCCTTAACTATTTGGGGGGGAACATCAACTGATTTATTGGCCTTGCAATAAACCTAGTCATGCCAACTAAGTTTAAGCAGTTTGTAGTAAAATTCTGGGAAAAATCTCTAAGCCCGTATTAGAATGTTTAGTCTTATCCATAAAAAGAAATATTGGTAAAATCATCATATCAAATAAATTTCAAATCAATTAAATTTCTTTCTTGTAAGGACCTGATCAGAGACTATAAAAGGAGACAAAAACAATTTTCTACAGAGTTCAGATGCATTACAATGCCAGTGTTGGGGGGGGCGTGATTGAAAAGAGGTGACCTGCAATTGGCCCCTGAGCTGAACCCAGGCACTCAGAGGCTCCTCACCCCTACCTGTGGGAACCCCTCTCCACCCCTCCCCTGTGAGAACCCTCAGACTATGAGTTCTGCTTGCCTTTCCTGCTCCCAGAGGCTGCTGCAAGGACACAGCCGTGAGATGGTGATGTGATATTGAAAACACCTACATGGTATACATGCCTGAACCCACTTGGACCTCTTGAAAAGCTTTTAAGTTTTAGAGGATGGGTCCATGGGTCCATTTGTCTTGCTGCCACAGAAGACAAGCTTTGTAAGTAAGTTCCCTCTTCTGTCATTAGAATTGCCATCTGCCAACCTGGAGTGCCTGCCTCTTTGGTCTCTCCCTGCCCTCTACATTGGGAGCTGGTTTCAGATGACACCAGGAAAGCTCCCAGAAGATTGTGAACCTACAGCCAGGAAAGGAGTTTATAGATCAAGGTCTAGTCAACTGTGATTATTTGTGGTGCTAGAGTTTTATGTTATACACCCCTATCACGTTTCAAATCTAGTGACTTTTCTTCTGGTATGAGACATAATTGACAATGCTCAATTTTGTAAGAGACAGACTAAAACAATTGCAAAAACAAAACCCACCACGGTTGGAGATTAAGGAGGACCTGCCAACAACCACAATACTAAAATAATCATCCTTCAATCAGTAAGAATGATTTTACTTGGGGACCTATTATTCAATAGTCACTGTTCAGAATCAGAGTTTTATTGGGGCAGAAGGGAAAAAAACTAAGCAATAAACAGACTGTAAGAAACACTGTAGTCTGTCTGATTAGTGCCGTTTTGTGAGAAAATCATGACACAAAGAGCAATCTTTGAGAAATTTCCTCCATGACTTATAAAAGCATTTGCTTCTGATTGTCTTCTCTTATTTTTATATACACAATATTGAAGGATGAATTATTTATTAAATATAAGAGGCAAAAAGACTAATGAGCAGTTTCTGGGTACCTTGTTAAAAAAATAACTCCGTAAACTCTTCCTGCTGCAACAGGGAACATGGGCCTTCCTGGGAAAGAAATGCCCATTAACTTCTGTGTGAACTTAGAATTCCACTCATTTCTGGAGTTTTACATCAGAAAAGAAAGGGAGTTCATCCTTGCCACGTGTCTATATGACCTTTTTTGACCTATGTCTTCCATAGTCAGAGTGGGTGACTTAGCTGAATAAAGATCTTATGTCCCCAAAATGGTCTAATTGCATTGAACAAGAGATGACCATTTAAACCACATTTGGTGGCCAGCTTCTTCTGCTCAGGGCTCACCAAGAATCGTAATATACACTGCCCCCCCCCCACTCTGTGTTTCAGTCGATTCCTGATCCTTCCTGCTATCCATCCATCACCTGATACCCTCTTCTGATGCTCCTTTCATTCTCTTCAGTTATTACAGAAATAGAATTCTAGAACTTAAAATCTCACCACCATTGCTACTGCTTCCCCCTCCTTCTCATAAATCATAGAATAACAGAACTGTGTATTTGGAAGAAAAATTTTAGGTATGCAGTCAACTGATAATGTCTTCATTACTTCTCCTTGGGAAGAAAATAAGGAGAGAGAGAATATTTTTACAGGAAACCAGAGAATCCAAAACAGACTTTTAGGATTGACAGAAGAGTCATTGTGTACATCCAAGAGAGATTTTAATAAAGGGGAAAGAAGGGAAGATGTCTGAAAGTCCCAAGGAGAGTTTAGGGAATGAACACTACCTTTGGAGGAATTAGGCATTTTATTATAAAAGAGGCACAGATGAGCAGAGATATTAAATCTCTTTGATTTTGATTGGATGCGTGCATATTTAGAATATTAAGCTTCTGTGAGATGGTGAAAAAAGCTAACCATTGAGTAATTGTTAGAGTGAAGTGATCAGAACACGTTTGTCACTGCCTGCCCTTGCTTTTGAGTGGGGCGGGCTCTGGACGTGGAAACCATTCTCTGCACGTGTCCCGCTCGGCTACAGAGCTGGAGATCAGGAAGGAAAGGGGTAGGGTAAGGGACCGAGCCAGAGCTTCTGTGCGAGTTTTAGTACAGCTGCAGGTCTGGGCAATTCTAAGCCAGTCCTCAAAAATGAAAACCTTCTCTTCTGTGTCCACAATCTGCTAGGGGAAGCTGTGCAGGGAGAGAGTGTTCAGAGGTGGGGCAGCAGCATGTCCTCAAGTGAAGAGCTACTGAATTGAAGGTAAGAAAACAAGGTTCGCTCCATAGCTGCATGATCTCGCAAACGATTTAAACTTGCCTAGCTCTGGGATCACATCTGTAGGTAATGATAACTGCGTTTTATTCACACCAGACTTAATTAACTTGAAGTCGGGTGGGTAGCAATAACTAGCACTTCTCTGGTTTGTGCCTGTTGTCTACTGAGGGAATTCCTGCTTGCTGCCTGTCCGCCAGTCTCTTCATCATTTGAGAGGGGCTTTTTTGTAGAAGGCGCACATGTGTATCCATTCTCTCTCTCTCTCTCTCTCTCTCTTTTTTTTTTTTTTTGCCTCTCCCTATTCCGCATCTATCATGCTTCCCATGAAGCCATGAAAAATGGGAGCTACTGGTTTCTCCTCTTACAGATGTCCACATACATGAAAAAGATGCTTACCCACTTGTACCTTTGAGGCCCTTACAAATCTTTTCTCACAGATTGAACTGTTCTATTGCTAGATTTTACTAAATTCCCTGAGGGTGTGTGTGTGTGTGTGTGTGTGTGTGTGTGTGTGTGTGTGAGAGAGAGAGAGAGAGAGAGAGAGAGAGAGAGAACATCTGTAGAAGCATGGTAGGATGAGGTGGTCTCTACCCTCTCTCTGCAATCTATTTTTAAAAACAGACCACACCTGGAATAATTTACCAACAAGAGCCTTGCAGAAAAACATAAGCCAGTTACAAATGACTATTTGGAGTCAAAACCCTGCTGGAGGTAAGTCACAGCCCGGCTGGTGAAAGGAATTGAGCACATTACCTGCAAGAAGTCAAACAAGAGGAAATAGAAAATACAGACTGTGGCTAAGGAAATACAGGATACTGCGTTTGGATACTGAGTAGAATCTTGCTTTACTTCATGATCTGACCTGAACAGCCCCCCAAAATTGAAAGGTCTTCATGGACTGCAAATTGGAGTTCAAGGAATTTGAAAGATTATGAACACTAAGGGGTGATGAGAGAGAAATTTCAATATGTACCTGTGCCATGACATCAACACCGCAGGGGCCGTGGAACAGAAAGCCGTTAACAGGCTGAGGGAAGGCCAGAGAATGTGTAGGCTGAAGGGAAGAGAAAACAGGAAAGGCTGAAAAAAATGAGTCACAAACTAATGAAGGAGATCCTGGGGGAAAATGTACTGTGAATAGTAGCCAATATTCAAATGACCACAGAGAAAGCAACCCTGCTAAGAAGGGGATACATTCACATTTCTTTTGAGAAAAAAATGACTTTAATGGAATACGATAGTACATCATAAGCTTCTGAGTGGGGAAAATGGGAATGTTGAAGAAAGGATCAGCCAAACCCCAGAGCAACTGGAGAAATAATTGTTACCCAAGTCAGCTGAAGAAATCTCCGTGATACCAGGTTAGTAAAAGGTCTCTTAGAGAAGTCTCATAGGGAGTGCTATAAGTAAAACAAAGTGATGGATTTGTGCAGTGGACAATCCCCAACCTAACCAGCCGAAAAACAGTACAAGTCAGTTTGTGGCAGCTCTATGTATTCATAAATGGCTTAAGGGCATTTTTGAAACGCCAGCATAATAACAGTGTAATTGTGAAGATAATTGAGATCACATACAAATGAAAGTTTTTGAAAGTCGTATACATTATTGACATAAATATTGTGATATCGATGAATGGGATTTTAAAAATAGAAACCAATTACTGTATGAAGCCAAACTATTATAAAAATAAGTTGTTTACCAAGGAAAATGGTGGATAGAGGTGTCTACAGCAGACAAAAATGCTCTATTTTTACCAACCCATGTCACTGATTTCCTGAGCACATGGGGAAATTCCATTTCCCACTCTCACTCAGTTACACTGATGTATAACTCATTCTGGCCAATGGATTGTGGAGAGCAGTGATATAAGTCACTTCTAGGTCTTTAGCTGTAAAACTTCTCTTGGTTGCTTTCACTTCTTTCATGCTGGAGGCAAAGAACTGTGGATGGCAGTCCTCTCTCTGCCAGAGGAAGTCAGAATCCATGAAACAGCTCATGGAGGATAATGGCCCTAGAGAACACGACCTGTAGCATCCAAGTTGGATATTACAAGCTGATGATATAAACCTTTGTTATGCTCGGTAACTCTGGGGATTTATGTATTATCACTGAACACTTTCCTACTTGGAATAACATATCGCTAATTACATACACTTTCCAAGACTTAGAATTGTTGTCTTTTGTCCCAGGAAACACTTCCGGTTTTCTTTTTTTCTGACAATGGAAAATGCCTTTGGTGACGCAAAATTTAAAATGTCAACTCTACCCAAGAATTTTATAATTAACTTTGTCTCTTTCTCTCACTCTGATATCATCCCCTTGGCATATTCATGTGGCAATGTGGAAACAAGCTCAAAGTGACACACTTCTAATGTGGTTTGTGTAGCACAGACTACATTGTAATTTTATCTACTTTTATTCTGAACAAACATCATCAATGAAGGGAATCTAAGATGTGCTTAGACATTTTTAGTAGCTGCTGCTACATTTTTTCCATTTGACTCCTGTAATATTGTGCATTATAAATATATATTTGGTCTTCAATTCCTTTCCTGGCAAGTGGCTCTTAAAACCCTTGGAAACTCTTGTTAGGTTAATAAGGTGACTTCTGAAAAGCGTCTAAGGATGGGGGCTGGTTGCAATGGAGCCAACCATGTGATTAGAGGATTGAGATTTAAGTACCACTCTGACCTTTCAGGAAGATAGAGGGGCTGGGGTTTGAATTTGATCACCAATGGCCCATGCCTGTGTCATGCCTGAGGAATGAAGCCTCCCCATAAACCCAAAAGGACAGTGTTTGGAAAATAGTGTTTGGAAAACTTCTGGGTTGGTGATAATGTGGTGATCTGGGGAGAGTGGTGCTCTTTTGGAGAGGGTATGGGAGCCTCTTGCCCTTTTCCCATACCTTGCCCGATGCATCTCTTCCATCTGGCTGTTCTGAGTTACAACTTTTTGTAATAAACTAATAATCTAGTAATTAAAATATGTCTCTGAGTTCTGCTCACTAGCAAATTAAACACAAAATGGGGTTTTAGGAACCTTGGATCTATAGCCAGTTGGTGAGAAGCACAAGTGATGACCTGGACTTGCTATTTTCTCTTTCTTTCTTTTTCTTTCTTTCTTTCTTTTTCTTTCTTTCTTTCTTTCTTTCTTTCTTTCTTTCTTTCTTTCTTTCTTTCTTTCTTTCTTTCTTTCTTTCTTTCTTTCTTTCTTCTTCTTTCAAGATTTTATTTATTTATTTGACAGAGAGAGAGAGAGAGAGAGTACAAGCAGGGAGAGAAGTAGAGGGAGAGGGAGAAGCAGACTCTCCGTTGAGCAGGGAGCAGGATGTGGGGCTTGATCCTAGGACCCAGGGATCATGACCTGAGTTGAAGGCAGATGGTTAACCAACTGAGCCACCCAGGTGCCCCTGGACTTGAAATTTTCTTAAGTGTCTGTATGGCAGTCAGTCTTGTAGGACTGAGCCCTTAGGCCTATGGCATCTGATGCTATCTCCTGGTAAACTGTGACAGAATTGAGTTACATTATAGGATAACAGCTAGGGTCTGAGAATTGCTTGATGTGGGGGGGAAACCCAAACATTATAAATGGGTGCAAAATTGTAATTCAGATAGGTTTGTAGTCCTAGCATATTACTTATATGAATTGTAGTTAAGACAGATTTTTCATAATTATCTTTCAGTGTGTATTTTTACTCATTTCTTTTGAAGTTAATATAGGTTCACTTTTTTTAAAAAGACTTCATTTTTAGAGAAGTTTCAGGTTTGCAGGAAAATTGAGCAGAAAGTGCCTATTTCCTAAGTAACTCTATACCCCCACTTGTACAGCCTCCGCCACTAGCAACATCCTGCACCAGAGTGACACATTTGTTGCAATCAATGAACCTACACTGAACAGTATCATCATCCAAATCTGTAGTTTACGGTACGTTCAATCTTGGTGTTGTACATTCTGTGGATTTTGAGAAATGTATAATGAAGTGTATCCATCATGATAGTACCATATATGGTGGCTTCACTGACCTAAAAATCTTTTGTGGGCTATCATTCATCCTTCCCTCTCCTCTACATCTTATCACCCGCTGATATTTTTGCTGTCTTCATGGTTTCACCTTTTCCAGAATGTCATAAAATTGGAATCATATAGTATGCATTCTTATTTCATTTAGTATTATGCATTTAAGATTCCTCTATGTCTTTTCACAGTTTGATATCTCATTTCTTTTCAGCACTGAATAATAATCCATTGTCTGGATGTACCACAGTTGATATATCTATTCACCTACTAAAAGATGTCTTGGTTATTTACACATTTTGGCAATTATCAATAGAGCTACTATAAACATCACATGTAGGTTTTTGTGTGGACAAAAGTTTTTAACTAATTTGGGGAAATACCAAGGAGTATGATTGTATATGGTGAGGATATGTTTAATTTTGTTAAGAAACTGCTAGATTGTCTTCCAAAGTGGCTGTACCATTTTGCATTCCCATTAGGAATGAAAGAGTTCCCCTTGCTTCATATATTTGCTAACATTTGATTTCTGTGTTTTGGATTTTGACTATTCTAATTGATGTGTAGGGTACCTCCTTGTTTTAATTTGCAATTCCTTAGTAACATATGATGTTGGGCATCTCTTCCAATATTCATATCTTCTTTGGTAAGATTTCTGTTCAGATCTCTTATTTCTTAAAGGATTATTTTCTTATTCTTGAGTTTAAAGAATTCCTCATGCATTTTAGATAACAGTCCTTTTATCAGATGTCTCATGTAAGTATTTTCTCTCAGTTTGTTGTTTGTCTTCTGATTCTCTTGACAATGTCTTTTGCAGAACGAAGTTTTTATTTCATGAATTTCAATTTATCAATTACCTTTTAAGTGGATAATTAATGTTATCTAAAAGTCATTGTCAAACCCAATGATATCTAGGTTTTCTCCTGTGTTATTTGCTAGGAATTTTATAGTATTGTGCTTTACATTTAGGTCTGTGATATACTTTGAGTTAACATTTTTCTGTGTCTAGGTTATTTTATTTTTTTTCCCCCACATGTGGATGTCCAGTTGTTCCAGGACCATTTATTGAAAGAACTATCTTGTCTCCATTGTATTTTCTTTCTGCATTTGTCAAAGATCAGCTGACCTTATTTGTGTGTGCCTACTCTGGGCTTTCTACTCTGTTACATCAATCTCTTTTTCTATCCTTTTGGTTAGTCCAGGTTTTGAACATTGCTGCTGATTTCTATTACAGATAAGAAAGGGCTTTAAATTTTGTAAGAGGAGAGTAGGCTGATTTTTAAGTCTTCCAAGACTTACTATCTTTTGAAAGCCATCCCAGTTTTCCACCCTTGGCAACTTCATTCAAATAGTATGCACACACTAGCATATAGGACAAGGTAATCCAGTTTATTTCATCCAGTCTTCTAGTGAATAAATATATAGTTAATTGCTCTTAACAATATACATAGAAGTCTTTAAATCTAGAACTGAATCATAGAAAAGAGTAATATTTTACTTAAATATTATGGTTAATAAAAAATTAAGTATGAAGTGGAGATTGACCAAAATGCTAATTTGCCAATTTTCTTCAGTGTTAGAGCATTTTTTTTATTATCCAAGTTGAAATACAGCCATTTTAACCTTTCCTTTCAAATCTATTTTTAATTTAATCACGAATGTGCTAAGAAATTGCTAATATTTTCTCCCACATTCAACACACTTTCAGTTGTTTGCAGAACTTGATTATTGCTATTTCATAAAGTATTTATTTTAAGATATAGGAGTGAATCGATTCTAAGTATACTTAAAATTGATTAGATTTGTTTCATTGAAATAGTATTTAAGAAAGGCTTTTTATTTTAGCTTTTTAATCTAGAAAGAAACAGAAAAATTTCCTTATAATGTGCTTTTTGACCTCATTGGTTAATTCATTAATTTGAATAATTTAGATAGTGTTTTCTTCATTGTGAGCCCAATACTAGGTATGAATCCAGGTGCAAAACCACCTCTGATAATTATACTCTTGGATAAATGAGACTGAATTGCTATGATTATGAGGAGATTCTTCTGCTTTCCCTTCTAAGGGCAATCAAGTAGCTGGAGAAGTAGATTCTTCAGCCTCTTAGATGTAATGCTTTTTGAATACTTGGCTGAAATACAGTTATTGCTAACAGAAATGATTTATAAATCTAAATGTAACTTATACTTCAATATTAGTTTTAGACAAATTTCAAGAAATTCCAATGTATTATTTTTGTTTATATAAGTTGATTATATATCTTTGGTTTATCATTATAAAAATATATCAATGTTTCTTTACAAACCCTTTAGCACCTGATAAACACGGAAAACAAAAATTACATTGCAAAGAAAGTAACTTCTATATTCCAGATTAGAACTGGGAAAGAACTTAGAAATCAATCAATATTACAATTTTAATTTTCTAGGTTAGAAAACCAGGAATCAGAGAAGAAAAGGCAAAGTCACAGGCAACAGGCAGAGCAAGAATGCAAGTCCAGAGAGGTGGGAAACTCAAGAGATAAGTTCCCAAATTATTCCAATTCTTTGCTTGGAGAAATAACTGACTACAGCATGATGAGCTAGAATGTAATCAGAACCCAGCAGATCTGCTGAGAGGAGGAGACACAGACGTGTGGGAAGGGAGGCTGAAGCAAGTCGGTATCTACAATGCAGATTGTAGAGGGGGAATTGAGGAAGAAGGTAATTTCCAGAAAACTATTTGGGTCTCAGGTGAGTCTTCAGCTGAGGATGGGGCAGCACATGAACAGAATAAGGCTACTTGAGGGTCCCCAAGAATAGGCGTCATGTAGCTGAGAACAGAACAGAGATACCAAAAGGTCTAGTGATGGTGGGGGGCATTATATTTTCAAAGAGAGGCAGAAATACCTAGACTTCATTCTCCGATATCCTGCTGAGACTTCAGAAAATTCTCCTGTAAGAAGCAACCACACCCTAAAATAGGACCTATTCTAGATCCACTCTAAATCAAATCCTTACAAGATAGGCAAGAAAGACAGACTTTGAATACCATCTAGTTAGAGGGGTTTGAGAAACATTTTAGGTTTTCCAGAGACCTGTCCTAACAATGCATGAAAGCAAGCCTACAGTAAGATAGGGTAGTCACTCAGTAATTTTACTGCCTACTACCAAAATCAGCAGTCTTCAGAGAAAGATAACCCAAAATTTTTACAACATACTATCTACATTGTCCAGGATGCAACAAAGAATTTGCTACATAAGCAAAAAAACTGGAAACTCATACCCATAGTTCAGGAAAAAAGGCACTTAATAAAAACTGACATTGAAATAATCTGGATACTAGATTTAGCAAACATGTTAAAGAAGCTATTATAAAATATACTCACATAATTAAAGAAAAATATGATTTTAATGAGGAAACAGGAAACAACAGAGGAAATAAAATTATAAATAAGGAAAATGGATGTTTTATAATGAATTTGGTCTAAATAAAATAATAATAAACTTAAGTGGACATAATAACAGAAATTTTATGATCTATAAAGTTACAGATGTTTAATAATAGTCATATTCATATAGAAATATATATATATGTCAATGGAACAAAATAACAATCCAGAAATAATTCACATGTATATGTTCAATTGTTTTTTTAATCATGGCAATATGGTAATTCAGTGGGAGAATTGATACATTCTTTTAAAAGACATGGGACTGGCATAACTGAATATATTAAAAAATGTGAATATTGAATCTTATCACATACCATAAACAAAAATTATTTCAAAATGGGTATTAGACCTAAATATAAAAGTTGAAATATAAGAATACTGGTAGAAAAAATAAGCACAAAAAAGTTGGTAAGTTGAAATTTACCAAAATAAAAAATGTCTTCTCTTTAAAATGAATTATCATGAAGGAGTCTGGGTGGATCAGTCATTAAGCGTCTGCCTTCAGCTCAGGTCAGGATCCCAGGTCCTGGGATCGAGCCCCACGTCGGGTTCCCTGCTCCACGGGAAGCCTGCTTCTCCCTCTCCCACTCCCCCTACTTGTGTTCCCTCTTTCGCTGTGTCTCTCACTGTCAAATAAATAAAATCTTAAAAAATAAAATAAAATAAAATGAATTATCATGAACATAAAATCAAGTTACAGGTTGGAAGAAAATATTGACTATATATATGTTAAAATATTTGCATCCTGAGCATATATATATATATATATATATATATATATATATATATATATACCTTTAGAACTCAATAAAAACAACTGATTTAAAAATGTGCTGATGAATGGGTAAAGAAGAGTAATATATTATTACTCAGCCATCAAAAAGCATGAAATCTTGCCATTTGCAATGATGTGGATGGAACTAGAGTGTATTATGCTAAGTGAAATCAGTCAGGCAGAGAAAGACAAATACCATATGATTTCACTCATATGTGGAATTTAAGAAAGAAAACAGATGAACATAAGGGAAGGGAAGGAAAAATACAGTAAGACAAAAACAGAGAGGGAAGCAAACTATAAGAAACTCTTAACTATGGGGAACAAACTGAGGGTTGCTGGAGGGGAGGGATGTGGGGGGAGTGGGGTAATTCGGTGATGGGCATTTAGGAGGGCACTTGATGTAATGAGCACTGGATGTTATATGCAACTGATGACTCACTAAATTCTACCCCTTAAACTAAAAGTATATGTTAACTAACTTGAATTTAAATACAATCTTTAAAAAAGTAGGCTGAAAAGAAGACATAAGAAAAGTCATTCGAAGGTATGTAGTACCATTATTCATCTGTTAATTTCATATTCAAATGCAACAAGATACTACTAGATACCATTAGAGTGGCTAACATAAAAAAAGAAAAAGCTTGACATAAATATCAGTGAGAGTTTGGAGCAACTAGAACTCATATATTGCTTGTGTTTTGTAAAATTGTAAAATTAACCAATGTAGAAAACATTTTGGCAAGTCTTGATAGAGTTAAACATGCATTTAGCATATAAGCCAGCAATTTTTCTCCTAGGTATTTATCCCCAAATGAAAATATTTTTTTACAAAAAAGACTCGTTTGGGAGTATTCATAGTAAATTTATTCATAACATCCAAACCTAGAAAAATGTCAAATGTCCATTGATAGGTAAATAGATAAGTTAATTGTGATATTGCTAGACAATAGAATATTATTCCATAATATAAAATAACAATCCACAGATACATACAGAAACCTGAGTGGTAGTCAAAAACATTAAAATAAGTGAAAGTAATTCAGTCGCAAAGGAGTATATGATTCTATTTATATTGTTTTTCTAGGTCAGGTTAACCTAATAAATAGTCACAGAAAATGATCAGTGGTTATCTAGAGCCAGTGAGTTTGGATGAGTGAGGGAATTGGGTTAAAAGTCATTTCGGAAATTTTTTGGTTGATGAAAATGTGGAAAGTTGTATATCTTGATGAGCGGTGGTTACTGGGTAATAAACATTTAATAAAACTCATCAAACCTAGTCTAGCTAAAGGTTTGTCGATTTTGCTTATCTTAAAAAAAAAAACAACTCTTGGTTTGTTGACCTTTTCTATTGTGTTTACTAGTCATTACTTCATTTACTTCTGCTCTGCTCTTTAGTGTTTCCTTTCTTCTGCTAATTTTAGGCTCAATTTATTTTTCTTACTTTTCTATGCTCTTTCTCTTCTATCTCATTTGTTCTAGTTCCTTGAGGCGTAAAGTTAGGTTGCTTATATGAGATCTTTCTTCCTTCTTAAAGTAGGCATTTATCACTAAATGTCCCTCTTAGTATTGCTCTTGCTGCATATGGAATGTTTTGGTATGCTGTGTTTGTACCTTTCAAATGTGTAATTTTATGTAAATTATATCTAAATGAATTTGATTAAAAACAAAAATACCATGTATGAATGAAGCAATCGAACAAAGAAAGCCAGATTGAACCTACTCTTCATTATTCATTTACTTACACAGTAAGTTCTGTGAAAAGCTCAAATCTAAGAAGGGAATAAAAATAAATATACAGAGGAAAAAGAAACATTAATCACCGGAAATGTAAGTCTGTAAAATTTGAATATCAAAAGGATAGCACTTTGAACAAAAGCTTGTAAGTGGTAGGTAAGATGTCTAAAGTCACCTTTTAATCTCTGGAGTAATATGATTAAGAAAAAATTATCATAAAAGTTAGAGTTGTATTTATATAAGGCTCCAGTATGGGAGTACAGGCTGTGAAGACTGTTTTATGTCTTCTCATTTCTAAGATAAATAATGAAAAATCTACTTTCATTAGGTAAAAAAAATCATTACAGTGAGAAGGAGAATGGAGATTTGAAATAGTACACTAAGATACCGAAACGATTTTGTTCAATGGAAAATCAAATGGTGAATGACAAGGATTTTGTGGTTTGAAGGGATATTTAAAACTATGTATTTACAAAGTGCATTAATGCAAAGATATCACTGATCATTGTCTTATAAGACCTAGAAACATAAACTAATAAATTAAAAAGTAAATTAATAAGCAAATTAAGTACTTTATTAATAATAAACTACCTGATACATTGATTAACCTTTTGACAGCAAAAAGACTTCATAACTCAATTGAAGAGCTAGTTCTCTGAATAGATAAAAATATAGAGGTGGCCAATACATTTTTTAATTGAGAAAAACACAACAGTAAATGAAGAAAAATTAATAGCATATCAATGTAGCAAAGATGGAAAATTTTTAAGCGATTATCGCATTCGAATCTATGTAATAAATTTGGAAGTATTGATATAGTTAAGAATTGTATGGAAATAGATAAATGATTAACCTTGATTCAAGAATGAGTTACCAAAACCAAAATGAATAGACCAAGTAATTAAAAAAAAAAAGAGGAATTTTTTTAAGTTCTTTTTTTTAAACTTTTTTTTTAAAGGTTTTATTTATTTACTTGACAGTGAGAGAGAGAGTGTGAGAGAGAGAGAGTGTGTACACACAGGCAGAGGGAGGGGGAGAAGCAGGCTCCTGCCGAGCAGAGAGCCTAGGACCCTGAGATCATGATCTGAGCCAAAGGCAGACAGACACTTAACCAACTGAGCCACCCAGGTGCCCTTTTATTAACTTCTTTAAAGACCAAATCATTTATTCACTTATTATACTGTTTAAAAGCCTGGAGAATAAGAAAAAAAATGCATATTCATTTTAAAATATATCTGATTCCAATATTGTATGTTGAGATGCAAATTTCATTAAAAAATTAGTATATTCAGTCAGAATACTGTTACAAGATCAGTTAAGTCTTATTACAAAAATAAAGACTAGGATATTAGGAAATATAATTCATTATATTAAAACTTCAGAAGAGAAAAGTCAAGGATAATGGATGCTAGAAAAGTATTTAATAAAATCGATACCCATACCAAATCTAATAATAAAAGAATGTCTTCTTAATATGAATAAAATATCTAAATCAAACCAATGATTAGATTCATGTGAACAGGCGAAACCCTAAAATCATAGAAAAAAAATATTTCATCTATTTTTCAGCTTCTAGTGGAAGATAGGAGCAATGTGAGTAGACATGAAAAAATAAAGAAAATATGATAAAAATATCATTATTCTAGATTGATATAATTGTTCACCTAAAAACCTTTTTAAAACTCAATGAGGGGCACCTGGGTAGCTCAGTCAGTTAAGCTTCTTACTTCAGCTCAGGTCCTGATCTCAGCATCCTGGGGTTAAGCCCTGCATCTTGCTGTGCTCAGTGGGGAGTCTGCTTCTCCATTTCCTCTCCTTCTGCCCCTCCCCCTGCTTTTGCCCTCTCTCAAATAAATAAATGAAATCTTTAAAAGAAGAACCACTGAAAAAGTTGAAATAATATAAATGTTTAGTAATCAAATGGTCAATAAATGTGCAAACATCAAAATCATTATTTTTTCATTTATCAATAATAAGCTATAGGAAAAAATATATAAACAGATAATTTGCTATTTCAATATGATATATGTATTTTTGAATAGCATACAATTATATATTACATACATAAATTGTATATACATAAAAATATACATTATTATATACATTATATATGTATTATATACATTATGAATGTATATATACATACAATTATATAAATGATTAATATTCACAGCATCTTTTTATTTAAATTGTTCTATATATATGAAGAAAATTATACTGTATCCAGGAATATAAAATAATACTTGAATAAATAAAGTTGCTGTTTCCAAGATAGTAATACAGACTATTATAGAGATAAAATTATTTTAAAATTAATCTAAATAATATCATTAAATGTCAGTAAAAGCTTTTTTTAAGTTAATAAACCTAAATTTCATGGGAAATAATATATATATCTCATGGGAAATAATATAAATTTAATAATATTTCATGGGAATAATATAACTTCTAGAAGTTTTTGAACAAGAATATTACCAGGCATATTAAAATATATACATTAAGTACAGTAAAATTGATGCCACAGTATTTAACATGATGTGATGGTAGAATCATAATGTGCTATCTATAAGACGTTACAAAATATTCAACATTTTAGTAAGTTATAAAAGTGGCATTTAAAATAATTGGAAAAATAATTGATCTCAAGATGACTGCCTAATGATTTGATTTTATAGGTCTTATGTTACATATGTTTTACATCTCAAAAAAGCAAGATACATAAAGAGGCATATAAAGATGAACTATGAAAATCTTGAGTTTGCTTCTGTCTTAGCCACTAAGGAAAATACTTCAAATTGGAAAGAGTAAATAAATCCACTAACATCACATTTAAACTAAATTGGAGCTTGCTTTAATTTAACCAATTCCTGATAATATGTCAGATTTTTATCTATTTGACCTCTCCAATTTTTATTCCATATCTTCAACCTGTTACATTCTGATGAAATGAACATCTCTCTGTTAGTCCTTAAGTAACACTTTTCAAATAGTGCTCCTTCATATGTTTATACACAAGTGCTTACTTAACAATCAGTTTTTAATGTATTCCTAATAATTTAGGGAATTAACAAGATCACTTTACAAATGTTATGTATTAAATTTAACAAACAGGAAATGACTGACAAATTGGTTTGGCATGCCAAGTTTCATTTGTTTCCATGAAGTTTAAAGAATAAAACTTCCCCTAGTGCTGTACATACAGTTAAGTTTCTTGGAAATATTTCATTGTGCAAGTTTTCAGCTCTTTAATGGGTCTTTTTCTTTGGACTCTTTGTTTTGTTTGTCAGTTGTGCTTATTCAGGCCAACTAACTGAAGAAAACCGAGACCACATGGACAGCTTACTTACACTGAACATGGGAAAGGACTCAGATGAGCCTTCTAGTCTCAAACACTCTTGTTTTGGTGTGATTGTTGTGCAACAACTGGTGAACATGGAACCAGCTTCCTTTTCATAATAGTGCATTATAACTCATTAACTTCCTGATTATAATTGAGTAGGATAAAGAATCACCATTCAGATGTGCTGGGTCTTAAAGTCAGCCTGTTTAAAATTAGCCTCAGTCGGGTGTCTGGGTGGCTCAGGTCAGTTAAGTGTCTGCCTTTGGATCAGGTCATGATCCCAGGGTCCTGGGATTGAGTCCCGTATCAGGCTCCCCATTCAGCGGGGAGTGTGCTTCTCCCTCTACCTCTTCCCCCTGCTCATGATCTCTCTCTCTCACACTCTCTCCCTCTCTCTCAAATAAAATCTTTAAAAAATAAAATTAGCCTCAACATGCAACACTAAATAAAATTTATTCCTTGGAAATTTTGGATGAACATCTGATAGTTATGAGCACGGAGATACCTGACCTTTCAAAATACTACATTTTTCATTTATTGATGAGAATATGGAATGAACTTTGACAAAGTGATATCAATTCTAGAATTTATCTGTGGTAGAGATGCCTATTGCCCCCACACATCCACCTCTTTCCTTCTGGATAAATGAGAGAGCTATCATTTTACATCCCTTGGCAGTTAGATTCCTATAACTAATTCTGGCCAAAGGGTTGGGAGCAGAAGTGATAAGTATCATTTACATTTACACACTGAAGCATTTAGTTACTGCTGTGATTCTTCAGTCTTTCTTCTCTTGCTGTGGTGATCATGGAGTTAGCCACTAGTTGAGATAACAGAACAAAAGTTCAAAGTAACATAAACACTGTGTCACTGCTTGGAGGATTGTTCCTTAGGAGATTCCTTGAAACCACAGCAGACTTTGTGGATGAGAAATAAGCCGGTTGAATCACCGAGGAGTTGATATTGTAGCACAACATACTTCACAAAAACACTCACCCATGCGCTCTAAAATATATGTACAAGGATATTGATTGCAACATGGATATCATAAAAAAACTGGGGAAAAACTAGTATCATAAATAGGAAACAGATTAAATAAATTATAGTATATCTCTACATGTGTATGGAAGAATACACAATACATTTTTGACAATAGTAATTTGTGATGAGTCAGGATTTGTGTCAAGGTGGAGTGAGACTCATTTTACACAATATTTTCATTTTTTGAATTGTGTAATGTGCTATGTTATTTCTATAATGATTCTTTTTTAAAAGTTTATATTGACAGCCTGCTATGTATCTGACATTTTCAAACCTTAAAACTTTAGATGTTAGAAAACTCTTTTGGCTAAACATTTTATATTTATAAATGTCTGACTAAATTACTCAATAATCTCATTAGAAATTAGCAAATATGTAACAAATTAAAATTAAAAATAAAACATTAAATTTGAAAATTCAAAACAGTGTTCAAAACTAAAAGAAAATTCCATTTTTTATAAAGTTCATTCATTTACTTAACACCTGACATATTAAGTGTACCTCTTCAAAAGAGCTTAAATCTGAAAATTATTACCTTTTTTGGCCTGGAAAACTAACATACATGATGCACAAATTGCTTAGTGCTTTCATAATTCTCTCAGTGAGGAAAATGGAGTTAAAGAACATTTGACAGGTTTTGAAAGAGTGGTCTTCAGGGGCAGTACCCTGTTTATATTCATTTGTGAGACTCCTAGTAATAAAAGCTTTCCTTAAAATACTACCAATTGTTTAACAAGGGAATCATCACTGAAATGCACACAGCCTTAAGTTAAAATAACTTTTTGTAACTATTCTTGAAGCATTATGTTCATTTTACACAGCTTTTATTGGATCCTAATTTCAAAGAAACTTAAACATAAAAAAGCCCCAATTTACAGACTCAAAGCACTCATCTCTAAGCTTTTAAAGTGCTTTTTATTGGACAACAAAAACATGCTAAGATGTGATTCCCCATGGCAAGTTACTGACCCAACAATGTCTCTGTTCTCTCATAAATTACCTATGGCCGGTCATTTCAACCATATTTTATTTAAAAATTTTCCTAAGTGCCAAGCACAGTGCTTGGCTTGAAAACATGATTGTGGTAGGCCTCTGCCATTGAAACTAACTTCCTGCCTATGTGTTATTCTGGTCTCTAATGCTTTCTGTCTGTCTGTCCTATACAGACATACACAAATTCATGCACACAAATAAACACACTCAGACTCTTGCCTAAAAGACTGCACACCCACTCCACCCCCACTAGAGCTTTTTACTAGTTTTTGCTGAAGTTCTTTCTTGCATCATTAATTTTCAGCGTTATAATAGTTGTGCACAAGTAGAGTACTTGGATGCCACTCAGAAGAGGCATGGTTTCCCGTCACATTGCATATTAGTTTATCATTCTGTTCCTCAATCTAGAGGATGGGTTGCTTATAGGAGGATAAATGGCTCATAGAGTTCTCAACGAACAAATAGCCCAACTATCTGTGGAAGACGTTGTTGCAAGTGTTGGCAGGGGGGAGATTTCAACTAATCCTGCCTTCTTGTGATCAGCAAGGTACCTCTGGAATGAGTAAAGCTGATTATGATGAGTTTTCAGGAAGTGTATGTCTTCTTTCTTTTTTTAAAGTCAGCTTCTGTTCATTTTATGTGGCCAATAGTTACATTATCAGCCTCTTCTGTCCATTTATATTGATTATCCCAATTATCAAAAGTCAAGGGTGAGGGTATGGGTAATAAGTTGAATACTATTACCTGGTATGATGAATTATACTGACTAGTTCTCATCAAAACGTTCATATTTCTCTTATTTTTGCCTCATCTGTTTTGCTGTTAGCCATGATTTGGAAGCAGAAGACAGAAAGATGCAACTCTGAGAGCAACAAGGAACATTTGAGAATTATGCAAAAACGTCATCCAAAAGTTTTACCAGGGATTTGAGTTAAAAACAGAGTGAAATTCTAGCCTGGGATGCTGACTGAATTTTAATGATATCATTTGGTTCCTAACTTATGTCTCAGGCAGTCAAGTTTAGAAAAATGTAAAATATCTTGGGAACTGAAGATGACAAAGTTTGACAACACCTGTCTCCTCACTTCATTCTGAACGTTTGTCAGCTTTACCTGCACGTGGCATCTTTTTGTCATCAGCTCATAGTAGCTAGGGTTTCTAGTTCCAGTTGCATGAAGTTTTGCTCAAATTAGTCTTTTCATTAGAAGAAATCACTGGTGAAGTAGGGTAATCCAAAATGCATAAATAAGCACCACTGAAGTTCAGGTCTCCGGTGTAATAAAATTTAAAATTAGCTCAAATGTAAAAACAAAACCACAACTTTTTATTTACTGTTATGAGAGTATAAACTATGGACACTGAGAAACAAACTGAGGGTTCTAGAAGGGAGTGGGTGAGGGGAGGGTTAGTCTGGTGATGGGTATTAAAGAGGGCATGTATTGAATGGAGCACTGGGTGTTATACGCAAACAATGAATCATGGAACACTACATCAAAAACTAATGATGTATGGTGATTAACATAACATAATAAAATAAAAAATTCACAGTAAAAAAAAAAAGAATCCCTGATATCTTTTGAGTTAATAGAGTTAAAAAATATTTTTAAATAGACATGCCAGCATTAAACTAAGATAAGTGTAAGCCTTCATAAAGCTCCCTTTGAGAGGTGTATACTCATTCTATCAGTGCTGCTTTTCCTAAACCCATCTGAGAGATATCCTTGGAGTTTATCTTTAAAATATAATTACAGGGGCGCTTGGGTGGCTCAGTTGGTTAAGCGTCTGCCTTCAGGTCAGGGTCTTGGGATCGAGCTGCGTGTCAGGCTCCCTGCTCAGTGGGGAGTCTGCTTTTCCCTCTGCCCCTAACCCCTGCTTGTGCACTCTCACTCTCTCAAATAAATAAAATCTTTAAAAAAATAAAATTAAAATTAAATTATAAATTGTATAAGAATATTAGACTAATTTATCTGGGTTCCTATTTTTGTCAGGCTCAAAAGAAATCCATCTCCGCTTATACTGGTATGCATGTGCCATGCACCAATCTTAAGTGTAGGGGATATAAAAACAAAATTGTCCACTGATGAACATTCTGGATGTTATTGTTCTCATCATAAATAATGCTGCAATAAAATTTACATGCTATTGGCAGACATGGATATTAATTAACTAAAAAAATAGGCCCCAAACTTCCTTTGAGATAAATGCTTTAAAGGACAGAACATAGTGATAATGAAGATGTGTAACAGGTGGACCTAATTTAGAATGAAGAAAGTGATATTTTATCTGGGATATAGAAGATAAGTTTGTAATGTTGGAGGATATTGGAGTTAAACAAATTGCACTGGAAGGTAAATCATGTAAAAAGTGTCTAAACCTTGAAAAGAAATGTATGTACAAGGAACTAAAATGTGTCCTGGGGCTAACTTGTGAGCCACATGAGGGTAGTGGTTTTTTTTCCTAAAAGCAGTTATGTTCCACTGAAGTATGTTAAGATAGGAATGACATGTAAATGACAAGGAGAAAACAAAAGCTTACTGACTTGGTAGGCTTGACCCCACCTGACAATGGTTTTATTTCTATACTTCCATATCTCTTCCTCATTGAGAAGAAATTTCACCCGCTTCTGTGGGTATTGGTCCAAAATTTCAGTAGGTTGAATCTTGGTAGGAAGTTTTGGCTTCAACAATGGGTGAGGCTGAGGTGCAATGGGGTCCCCCTAAAGATGAGTCAAATGTGTATTCTGTTCCTAAACTAATTATGGTTTGAGATGGAAATGCCATGGTCATCATTGGTAAAATTTGTACAATAAGTGCTTGCTGTTCTTTGAGAGTATTTTATTCAGCTCTAGTAGGGAAGAAACAATGGGACGGATGAAACTCACGAGAAGAGATAAATATACATAATGATTAGTAACTTGTGAGACATATTAGTCACAGAATAAAAGGAACACATGCGTTTTGAATGTAGATAAGAAGGATGGAGCAATCAAAAAGTGTCTTAGGAAAGGATAGAGCCACCAAGTAAATCTTAACTATAGGGAATAAGTCATGACAGCTCCTGATGGACAACATCATTAAACCTAAATAGACATCCATGGATGTCGGATTGCCAAATTTAGCAAATGAAAATATAGAACACCCAAATAGATTTGAGTTTCAGATAAACAATGCAGTGTTTTTTTTCTGTTTTACTTTAAGAATGACTCAGGCAATATTTGGGACATACTTCTACTCAAAATAAAGATTGTTTATCCAAAATTTAAATATAACTTGGGGCCTGTGTTGGCAAACTTGGGCCAGTTGGGCCTGCCTTATTTGGCAAAACTATACTTGTGACACCCATTATGACCCAGTTCTGGCCTCATGCAGATAAAACCTAGAGCGGCTAAGCATCTTAGCTAGTAAGCTACAGCTGTAGCAGGTGTCAACACCCTTCCATTCTTTAACCGAGCAAGTATGACTTGTTGGTTCTTAGCACCTTCCATCTGTCAGCCTCTTGTCTCAGATCTCAACTCTGGTCCTTGTCACCACACCACCAGTAAGGTAAGCTGAGAGTTAAAAGACATATGACCATTTAAGACAGAGGATTCAGGCAGTGTATTAGTCCACTTGGGTTGCTCTAACAAAATACCACAGACTGGGTGGCTGAAACAATACACATGTATTTATCAGAGGTCTAGAGACTTAGAAGTCCAATATCAAGGTGCTAGATGATTTAGTTCCTGGTGATGACCCCCTCCCATGTTTGTAGATGGCGGCCTTCTTGCTGTGTGCTCATGTGATTTTTTTTCCTTGGTTCCTGAGCTTTGTGGTGTTTCTTCTTATAAGTATGATAATTCTATCAGATCAGGGTCCCACTTCTATGTACTCATTTAACCTCAATTACTTCTGTAGAGGTCCTAGCTCCAATTGCAGTCACTCTGGGGGTTAGGGTTTCAACATAGGAATTTGGTGGGGGACACAGTTTGGCCCACAATAGACATAGTAGTATTTCAATCATGTGTATACTCCACTCCAAGGGTGTTAGCTTACCCCATCTCCTTTTCCTTGATTCCTGTTGTATATTTTAAACTGGTATAATAAACACATGTGCTTTGAGCATCTTAATTTGTTCTTCCAGGCTTTCTGTCCTGTTATACTGAATAGTTTTCTAGAAGATGAACCAACTATCATTTAAAAAGTATGTCCCAGATACTAGACTATTGACAGACAGAAGCTGTAGATTGTTTTTTAATGTACTATCTTGTGTTGTCTAACAGGAAAAGGACTTCATAAAAGGAAAAAAAGTCACTTCCATAAATCTTTACCTGGAATGGTGATTTTCAAACATTATCCTGCATCAGAATCACTTGTTAAAACAGCTTGTTAAAACATGGATTTTAGGACCCCACCCCCAAGTTTCTCATTCAGCAGGTGTTTGGTGGGGACTGGGGTTTCGCATTTCTTACAAGTTTGCAGGTGATGCTGATGGTGTAGATTTGGGAACACACTTTAAGAACCAGAAGCCTAGGAGATATGCAAATTGAATATTGTTCATTACAATTATTTTTAACAAGATGGGATTAATAAAAGACCATGAACTATAAGTGATTCCAGGACACTAGACCTTTATTGGACCTAACATATTTTTCCTTCCAATTCTTTTTGTGTATGTGTGTGTACAGTTGCACAATGTTACATATATGTAGTCACTCACCTCTCCGGGATATGTCAACATGGCACAGTCACTCTCTAATTATTATATATTTTAGTAATTTGACAGATTTATACATTATGCCATGTTCACTAAAATTGTAGCTACCATCTGTCTCATTACCTCGCTATTACAATATCACTGACTGTATTCTTTATTCTGTGCCTTTTACTTCCATGACTTAGTCATTCCATCTCTGGAAGTCTGTATCTCCCTCTCCCCTTCACCCATTTTACTCAACCTTTCAGTCCCCTCCCCTCTAGCAACCTTCGGTTTGTCCTCTGTATTTATAGGTCTGATTTTGCTTTTATTTGTTTATTCACTGTTTCTGTTTTTTAGATTCCACTTTTGAATGGAATCATATGGTATTTGTCTTTCTCAGTCTGACTTACTTCAATTAGCATAATACTCTCTAGGTCCATCCATGTTGTCTCAAATGGCAAATATTATTCTTTTTATGGGTGTATAATATTCTAGTGTGTGTGTGTGTGTGTGTGTACATGTGCACATGTGTGTATACTTCACATTTTTCTTATCTTTGGGTAAATATTATTGGACCATATGGTATTTCTATTTTTAATTTTTTGAGGAACTTCAATACTGTTTCCATGGTGGCTGTACCAATTTTTATTCCCACCAAACAGTGCATAGGTTTCCTTTTTCATATCCTTGCCAACACTTGTTATTTCTTGTCATTTTGATTTTAAGCATTCTAACTGGTATAAGATGGTATCTCATTGTTGTTTTGATTTGCATTTCCCTGATGATTAGTGATGCTGAACATATTTTAATGTTCTGTTGGCCATCTGTGTATCTTCTTTGGAAAAGTGTCTATTCAGGTCCTCTGCCCATTTTTTAATTGGATTGTTTATTTTTGTAGGGTTAAGTTGTGTAAGTTCTTTAAATATTTTGGATATTAACCCCTTATTGGATATATCATTTGCAAATATCTTCTTTCATTCAGTAGGTTGTCTTTTTTGTTGTTGATTGTTACCTTTGCTGTGCAAAAGCTTTTTATTTTGACATAGTCCTAATAGTTTAGTTTTGCTTTTTTTCACCCTTGCCTCATGAGAGATATCTGGAAAAATATTGCTATGGCCCATGTCAAAGAAATTACTCCCTGTGCTCTCTTCTAGGATTTTTGTGGTTTCAGATCTCATATTTAGGTCTTTAATCCATTTTGAGTTTATTTTTGTGTATAATGTAAGCAAGTGGTCCAGTTTTATTTTTTTGCATGTAGCACTATTTATTAAAAAGACAGTCTTCCCCATTGTATATTCTTGCCTCCTTTATCATAGATTAATTGACCATATAATCATGGGTTTATTTCTGGGATCTCACTCTGTTCCATTGATCTGTGTGTCTATTTTGTGCCAGTACTATACTGTTTTGATTACTACAGATTTTTAGTATATTTTAAAATCTGGTATTGTGATACCTCCAACTTTGTTCTTCTCAGGATTGCTTTGGCTATTTGCGAGGGTCTTCTGTAGTTTCATTCAAATTTTAGTATTTTTTGTTCAAGTTTTGTGAAAAGTGCTGTTGGTATTTTGATAGGGATTGCGTTGAATCTATAGATTGCTTTGGGTACTATGGACATTTTAACAATATTAATTCTTCCAATCCATAAGCATGGAATATCTTTCCATTTGTTTGTGTTATCTTCAATTTCTTTTATCAGTGTTTTATAGTTTTCGGAGTATACAGCGTTCACTTCTTTCGTTAAGTTTATTCCTAGGTATTTTATTCTTTCTCATTCAGTTGTAAATTTTTTTTTTTAATTTCTCTTTCTGCTACTGGACCTAACTTTTAACCAACTGTGGGCAAATCTGTGGACTCATTCTTTCCTATCCAGTGTGCTAATATGTATGACAACCATGAACTCCCACTTTTTAGCACTTACAGAAATTATGACTTCTTTTCCCCTCAACGGGCTACTGGATGAACTATTTCTTTGTTAGTATGTATTTCCTTCCTGGTAAATTAATAGACTCAAGTTGAAATGTTTTATCTCTGGTTGTCCTTCCTATGTGATAAATTCATGATCATTTTAGAAATCTTGTAATCTTGGAGGTTCTTCAGAGGAGCCCATTTGGATGTATATTACCAAGTAAAACCTTCTTAATATCTAGTCACTCACCTCTCCCAATATGTCAACATGGCACAGTCACTCTCCAATTGTTATATATTTTAGTGTAATTATATGATTAATATTTTTGTTCTTTAAATAAACAAGGAAATAGGAGTCTGGTAGTGCTTATTTAGTCATTGATACTCATGTGTATTTTTCTGTCTTCTCCCGCTAGAAAGAACCTAATATGCACCACCCCCTTTGAAAGATGAGATGTCCAGAAGTTGAAAAGATGAATATAACTAAGATCACAGAAAAATCAAGTGGCACAGAGAAAACATAAACTTTAAAATTTGACTCTTAACAACATTTACCAGTCAGCAACAGAATTACTTTTTCTTTATCTTTTTCAAATACTCTATAAGAACAATAATTCAATTTATGTATCTCATCACTAGAGTTCATATAAATTTGGAATTCTAACCCATAATTCAATATCAAAATAATAGCTTTTATTATTTAGCATTTATAAAAAAACAATGTTTTAGAACAATGTGCCAAGCTTATTCTATGGCTTCATGGGATCCTTCATACTTCTGTCTATGACCAGATGTATTTTTATTATATTTGGAAAGTATAGCCATATGGGAATTTAATAATCTGTTTGTGCTTAAAACATTACATCCTCCTTCTAGAAAAAATGAACTCAGAAGACAAATCAACTATAATTAATAAGCAATAAGTGGAATGATGTACATTATATCAAAAGGTGATATTTGAGCAAAGTTCTATTTATTAAGGTTCCCCTTAACTGGATCTGGTAACACTACATTCTTGTGCTCGATATTTGTCTTTTAAACCAGAATTTGGATGAGATTTAAATGTGCAATTGGGTAACAAAGTTTGGGGTTTTGTTCACTGAGTGTGTTAATTTTCCTGAGTGTTGAAATAATATCTGAAAAATATTAATAATGATGACAATGGTGATGAAGATGATAATACTAGTGTGTGTAATAATGTCCAAATCTTTCATAGCCCCCACCTAAATTGATGGTCTTTTCTTTATTGCCAGATGATTATTTTATTTCCATTCAACTCAAAGAGTTTGGTTCTCTGATTCAGAAATTGACTTACCCATGAGCTTAGGCATACAAACTGGTCATTTTAGAGACTTTACACAGATAATCTTACTGAACATTTTCTTTGGAATTTTACTTTATCTCTTTATTTATGGAGCAACTTGACTTTGACCCTTGTAGATTATTAATGAGGTGTGTAAGCTTATTTTTAGAAGAGAAGACACAAATTCACACAGATATTTTATTCTTTCAGACTGTATAATGAGCTGTTATAAGACCTGTTTTAATTCTTTGGACATGAGATAAAACTCCATTGTGAAGAAACCCATTTCCAAGGAAAGCAGGCGTTTTAATGATGTTGATTTGTTGATTCTACTTCCAGGGGCCTATTACAAACTAAATGCTTATCTCACCTATTTACATTAATCATAATCCTATCCACTTACGTACCTGAGTAAAACAAACAAGCAAATATGAGCCTGTTTTTAATTCAAGTATATAAATAAAAGACACTAAATAAATTAATAAAAAGGAGAAACCAGCCTGAGTTAGTTTGAACTCCTTTGAAGGACATTGAGTTTATATGCTTTAGGAAACCAGACTTTATTAGGTTAATCAATAAACATTTAATTCCAATTAATTAGCTTATATGTACGTATCTGCATCTCCGTGTGCATTTAAGAAAGTAGCTCCTTTTCAGTCAAGTTATTTTCAGACTTAAATTGTGCCTAATTTAAATTGAACTTCAGGGACTCCTGGGTGGCTCAGATGGTTAAGCATCTGCCTTCGGCTCAGGTCATGATCCCAGGGTCCTGGGATCGAGTCCCGCATCGGGCTCCCTGCTCCTTGGGAGCCTGCTTCTCCCTCTGCCTCTCTCTCTGTCTCTCTGTCTCTCATGAATAAATAAATAAAATCTTAAAATAAATAAAGAAATAAATAATCTTTAAAAAAAAAATAAATTGAACTTCACTCCCAATGGTCTCAAATGTGTTGGATATGAGTTGAGTTCCACATGCTGACAGATGTGGAAATTGATCCAAGAGAAGAATGTCATTTTAAGCTCTCCCAGCATATCTACACTGTAACTTAAAAATGAATTCTCAGAATAGTAATATCTGTTAATATTTGGCCCATGGTCCTACAGTAATCCGATTTGCTTGTTTAGAAGGCAGTATGACTAATGAACTGAACAAATGATGAGAACCAGCCCTTGGAAAGTCCATATTGAAAGTAGCATGCAGCTTTGTGGATAACCATTCCTTGGGGCTCCTCTTTCGCAGACACTTACTGAACTGTGATGGGTTTAATTCAGAGCCCACCTACAGTGGAAATGGTGCTCATAAATTACTGCTGGGATTCATTTTTATTGGCTTTGAAAGTAAAATCTACAGACACTCAAGTAAAAACTCTGTAATAACAGTTATAATTAAAAAATATGGGCCAAGTTAAGTTCATCATGTATGCTATCTTGTCAAAGCAAAATAGGGACATATTGCAATGTTACCAGCCAAATTAATATTTTAGTTCAATTGATTTTACTAGTGATATATAGACATAATTCTCCAAAGTTTCCGTAAAAACAGTGTAGGAAAATGAGCCTTAGTTCAAACTCAGAACAAAGAATCATTTTCCCTGAGAAAAGTTATAAAAAGAAAGATAAAGTTGTCTACAATGAAACTAACATTCGTTCATAAAGAATCTGATATTATTAGTTCTTAGGTTGATTTTTTATTCCACAAATTTGAACTGAGTGTCTGTTGTGTTCCTGACACCATTCTAGGTCATGGGGAGAAATCAGGGGAGGTTATAGAGAATCTACAACCTGGGGGGAAAGAGATCTGTGTCTGTGGCCAGGTTCCCTACATATCAGTTCTTTAGCATTAAAGGACTTATGGCTCAGTAAGAGTTACCAACACTTAAGATATCTGGAAAATGTTTAATGGAATGTATGACACATAGTAGATGCTCCCTTAATACTGATTTATTCTACTGTTGACCTTATTTTGGTGAGTTAAGTATAAATAACACATGATCTTCATCCACAAGGAGCTCATAACCTACCTATAAGAGACTTACTCCAGTTTTTTAGCTCCTTGTGGGTCAAGATCATGTATTATGGTCCAACATAATCTAAACCTACAGGAGATGATGGTGATGATGATGGTAACAAAGAAAATACCATGCCTAACAGTGCATTAAATGCTTTATGTTATTTTAAGTATCTTTAAAATGGCAGAATTAAGTTTAAATTATTAAGATTATTGTCATATATAGAAATTGAATATTATAAATGTAAAATGACTTTCCCCATATCACACAGCTAGTGAATGCAGAAGGGATTAAACTCAGCTCATGTTCATAAAAGACTAATCTTTTATTAACCTTCCAGCTTAGCCCTACAAACTCTGATGTCACGTTCTCAACATCATTTATTATCTAAAATGAAAAGAAAAATATATTTTAATGTTTGTAATATTAAAATATAGTCAGTGCAAACCCAGATTATAACTAGACATTGTCAATATTATTCACTTGTAATTTTTTTAAGAAAGACAATTTCAGGGGCATCTGAGTGGCTCAGTTGGTTAAGCTTCTGCCTTTGGCTCAGGTCAGGATCCAAGGTTCCTGGGTAGAGCCTCAGGTCTGGCTTCCTGCTCAGCAGGGGGCCTGTTTCTTTCTCTCCCTCTGGCACTCCCCCTGCCTGTGCTCTCCTGCTCCCTCTCTGTCAAATAAATAAATAAAATCTTTAAACAAAGAAAGAAATTTCATATTCAGAAATTAATATAACCTTTCTAATTTTAAATACATTTATTGCACACAACGTTGTCTTAATTGTGAGACATCTTAAAAACAACCTAAAATACACATACATCTCTACATTGGAATAACCTAGAAATTACTGAATTCAGCCAACTAGGGGCTTTCCAGCTGTTTTTATATATAAACTAATCTGACTTTCATTTCTTTCCCACTGACTTTCTTCTCTGAGGTGAATTTTTTCATGATATTATATTGTTTTTTTCCTCCTGAGGTGCCAACAATAATATATTTTTTATACTGCAAGAGCATGCATTTCAAGTGATATCTTCTTGAAATTACTTTTGTTTTATTAATTTAACAAATTTAGAGACTATCAGTAACCTAAAATATTTTAAATAATATATGTACATAATTTCTCTATATAATGCTTGTTATCAATATCATATAGCTTTTTCCTGTATAGAGATATTGCATACTGTTATAAGATTGTCTGTATAAGAACTCCCAGTGGTTTATTGCTGTGAGAAATAAGTGTGGCAAAAAATAATTGAAATACACTGATAATCCTGGGGGGAATATATATATATATATGTATATATATATATATAAATTTTAAGGGAGTTTTATAATAATAGAAATAAGAAATAAAGTGGACATGAATAGCACAGTGGATGTGGAATTGAAAGAGTGTACAAATTGAGAAACATTGTGGACTTTACTAAATTTTTAGAAATGGTTGGACATCCGTGTAAGGAAGGAGATTAAAATTATTTTTGAATTTTGAACTGACTTGGGACATTATGAAATCATTCCAACACAAAAACAAAAAGAACCTTAGAGTTCATCTAGTTCTGGGATTTGGCTGTTGACCGAGCTAAGGTTTCCAATTTGTCAAAAAAAAAAAAGAGAGAAAGAGAGAATCAGGATATTGGAGTGAGAACCCCAAGCTGCCAAAAGTTCAGTCAAGTGTGCTTTAAGGTATTTTTTATTCATAAACAAAAATGGGACAAGGGGCACTTGGATGGCTCAGTCAGTTGAGCGTCTGACTCTTGATTTCAGCTCAGGTCATGATCTCGGGGTGGTGGGATTGAGCCCCGTGTCAGGCTCCACACTGAGTGGGGAATCTGCTTGGAATTCTCTCTTCCTCTCCCTGTGCCCCTTCCACCTCCCATCTCTCACATAAATAAATAAATCTTTAAAAAAATGAGACAATCAGGGACACCCGGGTGGCACAGTTGGTTAAGTGGCAGACTTGATTTCAGCTCAGGTCATGATCTCGGGGTTCTGGGACCCAGCCTCATGTTAGACTCTGGGCTCAGCGGGGCATCTGCTTGAGGATTTTCTCTTTCTCTCTCTTCCTCTGCCCCTCCCCTCACTCAGAGTTTCTCTCTCTCTCTCTCTAATAAATAAATAAATCTCTTAAAAAATGGGACCGTCAGCAGGTAGAGGTGACAATGTGTGTGTGTGTGTGGTGGGAGCTGCAGGTCATGATTTTTATTTGAATCAACAGATTGTAATCAGAAAATTTAAATCTTTTCCAGTCTACTCTGATTCAGAAGCAGTGAAAGGTATAATATTATTTGTTTCTAATCGGATTTACCATTATGTTACTTTATTTTTAGAACTTTGACATGTGAAGGTATACTGTGTAGTTTAAAGAGACTCTTTCCTTTAAATATCTGATAAATATGATGGTGATGGTTTGTCCCGTGTGTGTGTGTGTGTGTGTGTGTGTGTGTATAGAGAGAGAGAGAATTTAGAAATCTGACTTAAATTTCAGTGTTCAGCTCTCCCACTTGCTGATTAGAGTATCAATATACAACTTCTGCTGAGGACAATGTGGGCAGCATACACCGACAGAGCAGTTCCAGGCCTCAGAATGTTGTTTCTTCTATACCTCTAAAGGTGAAAAAGAGTAGGGATATGTGACTATTGATTTCAGCATTGATTGAAGGAATGAAAGGTTGGAATCTTTCCAATGTCTTAAGGCAGAGTTTTAAAAGTATAGAAGAGGGTGCCTGCGTGGCTCAGTTGTTGGGCGTCTGCCTTCGGCTCAGGTCATGATCCCGCGGTCCTGGGATCGAGCCCCGCATCGGGCTCCCCGCTCCGCGGGAGGCCTGCTCCTCCCTCTCCCACTGTGTTCCTGCTCTCGCTGTGTCTCTCTGTCAAATAAATAAATAAAATCTTTAAAAAAATATATAGAAGAAACGGAATCTCTTTTTTACTGTGGAATGCTACCCAAGATGCATTGTCAAATAAAAAAAGCAAACCACAGCAAAGTATTTGAGCATTTTTCTAAGACTAAAGGAGATAAAAGCATACAGTTCATGCACAGGCATGTGTGTACACACACACACTTGCATGTGTATAAAAACTCTGGAGTTATAAACAAACAAAAATAATAATAGATTATATGTTCGGGAACGGGAAGTGGGGTGGATAGCAAAAATTATGGGTGTGAAAGTTTTTACTGAAATCTTTTAATATTTTCAAGGGTTTGGTAAATGTGAATCTATTAGCTATTCAAGAAATAAATTTAGTTCTCTACTTAAAGTTTTTTTTAATTTTGAGATAAAATCTTCATCTGGTTAATTTTTTCTTTTTTCTTAGAAGTCTTTATACGTCCAAATTTTACAACTTGGTATTTAAGATCTTCTGTTATCTCCTGACAACTTAACTTTGTAACATAGGCTTTTCATCTTCACGCACCCTATACTCCAAGTAAACAGAACAATACAACTACTGTGGTAAAGATGCTGTCCATGCCAGCCTGCATTTCATCTCATGTATTACCTCTATAGGGATTGTTGTGTTCCTTGTTTTAATTTATTCACGTTCTATCTTTAGATATCCCTTATGGACCAGTGAGGCCTGGTATATAAGAATAGCCAGGTTAGGAATAATACCTTTGCCTGTGGTTGTGGTGTATCATACTGAGAATAAAGTATTGGAAGAAGTCATGAAAGAGGGAAATCAGGAAAGAATAAGAGATATCCTAATAATATTGGTTACTGAATTCAAACCATATTGGGTAGTGTTAAACAAATTGGGTTCCCCATAAAAGAAAGACATTTGAAAAGATTAAAGAAAGGCTGGTGAGGGCAAATGCCCTGATCACAAACGTGGATTGTTCTTGGTGTCTTAATTCAGGCTGCTCAAAGACAACCTGTGAACAGCCAGAACTCTTGAGCAGCTAAAATGCAGTATACTCTCATCATGTATGAGTCCCAGGACCAATGTTAGAACTTCTATGGAAATTTCCTTGATTACTTCCTTTAAAAGTTAAGCTTTCTTAAAAAAAAAAAAAGTTAAGCTTTCTTTTTCTGAACTCCCGTTTACCAAATAACTCCTATATATGATTTAATGTGTATTATATTTTTTGTAATATTCTTATTTATATACATATTGTAACTCTTTCTATAAGTCATTTACATACCAGAGTTTAAAAAAAATAAATAATATATCTAAAGCATCAATGTAATACTGAGTATACAGTAGTAGCTCAAAAATATACACCCCGGAGGATCCCAAACTCCCTGCCTTCTTTGTTCCTTACAAAAGAGTCATTCAAAAAATATTTTTAAAGAACAAATCAAAGTAATGCAGTAGGTAAGATTAGGAGACTAGTATGTAATAGTAATGACAGAGCCACTTATAAACTATGACCTTGGGTGAGTCACTTTCCTCATGAGTTAATGAGTGTTGAACAAGAAGCTCTACAGGATCTTGTATACTTGTACTGTGTATTGTTTTCTATTGCTTTTTTATTAAGTAACTCAAATTTAGTGACTTGAAGCACCACCTATTTATTATCTCACAGTTCTGTGGGTCAGAAATCTAGGCATAGCGTGGCTCAACTGGGTTCCTTGCTCAGGGTCTCACGAGTTTGAAATCACCACATCAACTGAGCTGGGATCTTATATGGAGGCCCTGGAGAGGAATTTGCTTCGTGCTTTTTCAGATCGTTGGCAGAATTTCACTCCTCAGAGTTGAAGAACTGAAGTCTGTGTCCTTGAATGGCACATTGAATTTTTCTCATGCTTTTGATCTCTGACTTCCTCTTTTGCTTTCAATTACATCTGCAAAGTTCATTTGCCATGTAACATAATATAAGCCATGGGAGTAAAACCAAGGACTGAAGCTAATGAAGACCAAAATTCTACCTACCATAGATATTATGGTAGTCAAAGAATCTCTAGGGCTGTAGAAAGCCAGAATGAGTAGCTTCAGAAGTAATGATGGTTCACTGATTGGAAAGTTTCAAATAGACACATTTGAGAGACAAGGGATAAAACATGAGGTTTGGTGTTGTTTTGTCTTAGGAGGGGCCCTTTCCAACCCTGACAGTAAATGATTATCTTCTATAATTGTGACTTAAAATATTGGCAAATTCAATTTTCTGTTTACTGAAGTCCACTAGCAATTTTTTTTAACCATCATGTGCAGTCTAAGGATGGTACAAAAAGGTACTCTAAGGCATAGCAGGGTTGATAAGAAAGGATTTCTCAGGCTCCTTTGTCTCCTTTCCAAAGCTATGAGCCACAATAACATGTCTTCCACAGAATATTATATAAATGTGCTCTTAATTTATGCCTCCTAGTTAATTCATATATCTAAGCCTGCCTGACATAAGCTTAAATATTAATGTACATATTGCAATACAGCTAGTAAACTTGGAAAAGTATGTGAAATGTATTTAGAAATAATGCAAATTGGAAAAAGAAATTCTTCAAAAATATCTGGAATGCTTCTGAATGCAGAATGAGCATCCTCTGGGAATATTCCAATTTCACCTGCTGTCATCTCTCTCCAAATTATTTCAGAAATGCCATGCTTGGTTGAGTGCTGTATACACAGGTGTCTCTGTATCAATGGTGTTTAATGATGGCATGCATGGGGAAGAGAGAGGAGGAGTAAAATACCATTTTAGAATATGTGACTTTTAGAACTACATTAGCAAATGTAAAGCACATTATAATAAAACCTCCATCATCTGGAAAGCTATCAAACGAGGAAAAGTGTTCTAGCCACCTGAATTTCCTGGTCTGCAGATGATTACCCTGAATCACCTCCCCTCTCTCACACTTGTTGAAATACTTTGTAAAATGCATATATTTACTTTCTCAGATTAAAACGTTGGCATTAAGAATATTATTGAATTGGACTTATAGATCATATTTTTGCCAAATGTTGAGAGTAGACACTAGATGAGCTATAGGGATTGAACTGAACTGCCCTGAGCCTAACACACGCCTAGATATGGTGTGCGCAAGTGATATGCATGAGGCATCAAATATGTTTATAATTCTGACCTGTGTTGTTGCCATTCACCACCACACACTGTAATGTGGCAAATTCAATTAGTTAAGGATATTGGTGAGTAGAAGCGTATTTTGCTGTATGTATATACTAACTTGCAGAGTGGAAAATCAGTGCTGGGTCCCGTACTCTATTTTTTTTAAGCCTTCCTGGCTCTGTGGCCAGGCCAGCTGGAATTTGGTAACAGATATGCATTGTAGTTATTTGAAAATCCTTTTTATAATTCTATATGTAACCAGGGGCATCAAAGGAATAATTTCGGAAATCATAAGATAAAGTGTCAGCCTAGCCATTAACAAGTCATGTGACTTTGAGTGCCAGTTTTTCATTGTGAAAACATTTGGATTAAATCAATAATTTCCAAATTTGAGTCATGTATATTAAATGACCCTACATCTCAGTTTGCCCAGAAAAGATATGATTTATGCCAGGCCTCACCAAGTAATTATTATTTGTGTTCCCTTTCACTTCCAGAAGTATCCCAGTGGGACAGTAAAGTATATACGTGCCATATTTATGGTCATTGTTGAGGGGGAAAAACTTATTCCTGGATCCTTGGTGTGTAAAAATAAAGCTAACTAAAATCTACATGATTATAATTCTTATATAACCTTATGAGCAAAAAGATTTACAAATGAGATAAAGACCAATCTATAAAACTCATAAATTCTAATAACCAATGTTAAAATTTTGTCATTATGTTTTTTTCTCTGAAAGTAAATCACTAATGTTAGGTATAATGCTATGAAAATGTAGTTTGGGAAGAGGTTCTACATTTAATCTTGGGGTTGTTACATTTTTAAATATATCAATAATATTTATTCTGAGAATAACTATTCTTCTAAGATTTTTCATACAGATGTTACCAATAATTTCAAAGCTTTTTTGTTAGGGGAAATCAGATTTCAGGTTTTACTAAACTCTTCATTTTAAATGAAGTTTACTTGATAACTCTATGAAATTTTTCCAGTAATATTGCAACTATACTGAAATCTGTAGTAGTCCTCTAATAAAATTTGCTAACATTGGAAAGACAATACACTTAAGTATTCGTAACTTATCGCCAAGAACTGTCACATATTGACCTTCCTAAAAGACGCTGTGGTTCCGTGACCTCTGTATGCCTTCCCATCACTGTCACCACCGTGAGCTACACCACCACACGCACCAAAATTCTTTCTTCGCTCAGTGGACTCATCAGATGCTAGATGTACTGAGAGATGATTGGGCCTTCACTTGGTGGCAATAATATCTCAGGCCCAGATGCAAAAGTGGGCAATAAAGCTAAGTGGCTGTACTGGGTTACAAATATAACTGGACAAGACAGAATATGCTCAGACTATATGCTATCATGACAAATAAAAGCTTCAATTAAAACTTTTTACAAAGACCTCAATAACCTCTCAATTTGCTTGAGCACTTCCTTGAATGCTGGACTGAGAAGGAATTCAATTGGAAATTCCAATTATAATTGGTGAATCTAGTTGTAATTTGGCCCTTGGGAACTGAGTTACAGCACATTTCTCCCACATATTTAAGTTACCTGCTTTAAAATGTTTTGAAAATGATTTGGAGATCAGGTTACATTTTTATTTTATTTTTTTTAAGAGGGAGGGAGGGCCAGAGAGCCCTGACTTGGGGCTCAATTTCACGACCCTGAGATCACGACCCCAGCCGAAACCAAGAGTCAGATGCTCAACCAACTGCACCACCCACATGCCCCTTAAAGTTACATTTTAAAAAAATAGTTTGTAGGTTTCATCATATCCTAAAATAATGTGAATTTTTAAATTTTCTCAATTTTTTTTCAATTAAATGAGACTTTGGGAGGATTGAACAAAAATCACAGAACAATTTTAAAGGTAATTCTATGAATTCTTGTTGACGATATATTGGGAAATCGAAGTTGTTAAGAATTATGAAAAAAAAAACCCACCTATAATTCAGAGGCCCTGAGTCTCCCATGTCCTTGTTTTCTATTTGTGATATTGCTTTTGACATGTCATATTGTGTGGTGTCAAACACACCATGCAGTACAAGAAAAGATACAATCAAGAAAAGACAGTTTGAAATGTCTGCAGAAAGATTTGCCAACTAAAATTTTTCCAATGAGTCTCACTCCCTTTTGTTTTTTCCCTCCTATACATTTTCCCTATTCAGCTTTTCAAAAGTAAATCAATGCTTTGAATTATAAGTAGGATTTCTGTTTCATTCCAATAAGCATTCATAAAATTCTCAGTCCCTGCCAGGTAGCTATTCTCACCTACTGGGATTTGGAATGGAACATGGTATAATCACTTCTCTTATTTATAAAATAATTATGACCACAGTGCTTTCCTCAAACTAAAACCAGAGGGCCTGTTTCTTGTAAAAAGATTGTAGGCATCCCTGAGTTGCTGAACACAACTTGGTTTTTAGATTATTTTGAATAAACCTGGAAACAAGGAGGAACATACAAGTGTTTTAAAACTAGAGATATTCTCCCCTGCATTTTGAGAAGGAAGATCCTAAAACATAATATTCCTAAGAGGCAATATAGGCTGAAAAACATACAGTCTCAGATGCTTAACCACTGTGGGAAATTAGGGGGAAAATGAATGATTTTGACCCATTATTGGCTAATAAAAATACCAACACTTTTATAATATCACATTAAATTATAAACTGCTGTCAACCTAAAACCAAGAAACCAGTTCAAGAAGCAAGGTGTTTAATTGGGAATTAAAGAATTGCAATTCAGAGAACACAGATGTGGGTAGAAACCCAAATAGTGTCCCATTTACAGGAGGTGAACTTGGGGCTTTTATGGATTTTCTTGTTCTTGCTGACATGGAATGTTGGCGGTTTGCCCCAGTTTAGAGGTTTAGAAAACAGGACATGCAAGGCAGTTCCTCCAAAATGGAATGGCTGCCCTGTATCTATTTTAAAAAATGGCTCAACTTAAATCATTTTTCACACTTCATAGAACCAAAGAATCTCTGTCTTGTTCACTTACGTATCCACAGCGCCTGCACAGATCCTTGACACAGAAGGAACTTAACACCGTTTTTGAATGACCCAGAGTCAGTGAGTGGCGTAACGCTCTGTGCTGGAAATCCAGAGTCCTAACCAGATTATCTAGTTGGGAAGACACAGAGACAGTTAAATGTTCTGGATACAAATGTTCAAGCCATCTTAAATAAGCATGCTGTTAATTTTCATATTTTTAATAACTGCATACTGATTTCTTACTGAGTTTCACCCTCTTTTGTACTGCACTAAAATTCTATCATGGGGAACATTACAAGTCTTCTAGACAAAAACAAATGGGATCATATGATACATGTCTTTCTCTGATTGACTTATTTCACTAAGCATAACACCCTCCAGTTCCATCCACGTCGTATCATATGACCTCACTGATATGAGGAATTCTTAATCTCAGGAACAAACTGAGGGTTGCTGGAGTGGTGGGGGGTGGGAGGGATGGGGTGGCTGGGTGATAGACATTGGGGAGGGTATGTGCTACGGTGAGCGCTGTGAATTGTGCAAGACTGTTGAATCACAGATCTGTACTTCTGAAACAAATAACGCAACATATTTTAAGAAAAAAGAAAAAGAAGAAGATAGCAGGAGAGGAAGAATGAAGGGGAGTAAGTCAGAGGGGGAGACGAACCAGGAGAGATGATGGACTCTGAAAAACAAACTGAGGGTTCTAGAGGGGAGGAGGGTAGGGGAATGGGTTAGCCTGGTGATGGGTATTAAAGAGGGCACATTCTGCGTGGAGCACTGGGTGTTATGCACAAACAATGAATCATGGAACACTACACCAAAACAAATGATGTAATATATGGTGATTAACATAACAATAAAAAATTAAAAAAAAAACAAATGGGAAATGATACCCAGGCACTTTAAATTTTTTGATGAGTCACTTAAAAAATAAGTATTAGAGAGGAGACTACCATTGACTCCCAGTACATGATGCCGTGTGTGGCCAGGGCAGTCCCAAGCTGTCGATTCTTGCAGATCATCCAAATTATGACTTGTTTGAGCTGCAAACTGATTGAGGAAAGGGATTTTCCGGGACTAGTCCTCTATATGGATGTCCGAATGACCCAGTGCCATTTACTGATAAAACTGTCCTTTCTTCACTGCTCCGAAGTAATATCTTTTTTGTAATTCTTATTTTCATATCTGCATGGAACCATTTTGTACTAATGGTGATACTGGTGTATTGATGTCTCATTACCACATTATTTTTATTACCATTTTATTTTAATCCTTGTTGATAGCATACCAAAGTCTTCCAGTGTTGTTCTTCTTCAACACTAATTAAGTTTTCTTGATCTTTTGTGTTTTCTTATGGATTTTAGAGTCAGCCTGTCAATATCTACAACAAATTTCTGCAGGGATTATGATTAAAATGGCAGTGAATTTAAAGATCTATTTAGTAAGATTGACAATTTTGTAATATCGAGTGTTTTATACGTAATTTGAATTTAGTTCAGGATTTTATATTTCCCTAGTGAAAGCTTTCCACATCTTTCATTGGATTTATTCCAATGAATTGTTTTTATTTCACATTTATTTTTAACATTTTAAAAAGGCATCCACTTACTAATTTCATTTTTAATTATTTATTATTTGTGTATGGGAAAAGTCTATTATTCATACTGGCCTTATATCAGATAATAAAAATTTCCCCAAGCATCCCTTAAGTTGCACTTCAAAAGTTGGGTATATATTTCCAGTATCATTTTTTAAATTGTATCTTATTTCAAGTGTGGTTTCTTCTTTGACCCGTGGGTTATTTAATTCTCTTTTGCTTAATACCCAAGCTGTTTTTGGTTTTATATTTCTAGTTTAATTCTCTTGTGTTCAGATAATATCTTCTGAATTATTTCAGTCTTTTATTTTTTTAAAGATTTTATTTATTTATTTGACAGAGGGAACGCAAGCAGGGGGAGTGGCAGAGGGAGAGGGAGAAGCAGACTCCCTGCTGAGCAGGGAGACCAATGTGGGACTTGATCCTAGGACCCTGGGATCATGACCTGAGCTGCAGGCAGATGCTTAACAACCGAGCCACACAGGTGCCCTATTTCAGTCTTTTAAAATAGAAGACCAACTTCGCTAAAGTTAATTTTAGTAATTTTTCCATGTAAATTTTAAAGAAATACATATATTGAAAATATTAGATCAATTAGTTCACATCTATGTAACATGTTTTTCGGGTCTTCAATATCTTTGCATTCCCACCAGCTGTGTATATCTCCAGCTCCTTGACAACACTTACTATTTTCTATCTTTTGATTATAGCCCTTCCACTAAGTGTGGAATGGTATCTCACTGTGGTTTTGATTTGAATTTCTCTGGTGATTAACAATGTTGAGCATCTTTTCTTGTGCTTGTTAGCCATTTGTATATGTTCTTTGGACAAATATATTTTCAAACCCATTGACCTTTTCAATTGGGCTCTCTTTTTGTTGAATTGTGGAGTCCTTTATGTATTCTAGATATGAATCTTTTATCAGATATATGATTTACAAATACTGTTTCCCATTCTGTGCGTTCTCTTTTCATTGACAGTGTTTTGGAAGCACAAAAGTTTTTAATTTTGATGAAGCCCAATTTATCTTTTGGTTATTGTTGTTGGTTGTAGTTTTGATGTTATGTCTAAGAATGCCTTGCCAAATCCAGGGTCATGAAGATTTATTCCTATGTTTTCTTCTAGGAGTTAAATCATTGTTACATTTATGTTTCTGATCTATTTTGAGTTAATTTTTGTATATGGAATTCAACCATATTCTTCCGCATGTGGATATTAAGTTGTTTTAGCTCCATTTGTTGAAAAGAATAGTCTTTCCCTGAATTGAATTGTTTTGGGACCCTTGTCAAAAAACAATTGACCATGAATCTGATGGTTTATTTTTGGATTCTTTATATTCCATTGGTCTATATGTTTGTGCTTATACCACACTGTCTTGATTGCTGTCCTTGTAGGAATTTGTTTTTTGAATATATTTGGATAAGGGACAGTTTGCCATAATTTATATCAGGGATTTAATTAATTCAATATTGAATGTACGCTTTTGAGGAATGCTGCTTTACATTTAACCCAAGGACATAGGCCTTAGAGTCACCCTATGAAACTTTGGGTGTTTAAGTCGGCTACTCCATTTTGTGGAGTCTGAACTCCATCCCTCCTTCATCCTGTCAGACTGCCCCAGAGTTCTGTCCAGCTCCTGAGACACTGCTCTTGAATTTGAAAATGCTATGAGGAAAAATGGAGCACCAAGTGTCAGGCTTACCTATCTGTATTTCCATAATGTCAAAGAAGTTAGCGCTTCAGATCTTGGAGGCATGGTAGCTTTCTAAATCCTTCAAAAAGTTTTTTTCTCCCCAAAAATATTTTATCCAGTTCTTCCAGTTCTCCCCAGTGGGGGCATCAGTCAGATATGACCTTCTGCCAAAGCCAGAAGCAAAAGTCAGAATCACCTTTAATGCATTAATAAGAATAGAACAATCTTGCTTGAGAACAATTAACAGATTCAATCTTTGAAAGATATTAGGTAAGTAATTTTGAGGCCTATCATAGAACTATTCTCAAAATTTAAAAGGAAAAAAAAAATTGGATTACGTAGGGGGGTCTTCCCTGAGAATGTGGGAACTGAGTTGATCCTAGAAGAAAAATAAAACTCTCAATAGGCAAAGAACTCTGTGGAACAAATTATTCCATAATAGCTTTTTTTTTTAAAGATTTTATTTATTTATTTGACAGAGAGAGAGACACAGCGAGAGAGGGAACACAAGCAGGGGGAGTGGGAGAGGGAGAAGCAGGCTTCCCGCTGAGCAGGGAGCCCGATGCGGGGCTCGATCCCAGGACCCTGGGATCATGACCCGAGCTGAAGGCAGACGCTTAACGACTGAGCCACCCAGGCGCCCCTCCATAACAGCTTTTTGATAAACAGCGTAATGAAATAAAATGTCAAACTACAGAGGGGACCTTGGGAAAAAAAGTATACCTAGCAAAAAAAAAAAAAAAAATCTGATTCATATTATAAATCCTGCAATTATTCTGCTATTGCAATTATATCAAATACTTTATATCAATTATAGCTGATGAATTCTGTTATCAGAATTAATGATGGGACCTACAAAAATAAAATGTATCAACTGGGGGAAAATAAAATTCACTAACACAAAATAAGAAGAATAATAATACTAACCTTTCAATCAGTAACTAATGCTAAGTCAATTAATGCAAATAAAGGTCCCTCAGATGCTTTGATGGAAACATCTTTGAACTATCAACCTATTATTATTATGTATTAAAAGAGAGCTTATTTAAGTCGTTGTGCTCTCATCTGGAGGTGGCATATATTGTAATATAAACGGGGGTTTAGTGATTTGTAATACACAGTTTTCTTTTCTATAAAACAACTGCAGTGTTCTTTGGATGAATTCCTGGCAAACCACAGAGCACTGTTCTTTTCTTTCTATGCCCTTGTCAGAGCATTTGAATCACTCTATATTCTATTGAGTTGCCAAGTGCTCTTCACCAGCCTGCCTGAAGCCAGTGTAGCCCATATTACAAAGCAAAGCCAACCTTTCCTCCAGCATTTCAGGAAGAAATTTCTCTCTCTTTTTGAATGGTTGCAAAGAAGGAGTAAAGAGGAGAGGAGAAAGATGAAGAAAAGCCTTGCTTAAAATTGTACAGACCTGTTAAGGTCACAGTGGCAGAAGCAATGGCTTTTCTAATTGACAATTGTACTATCAAACTTAATGGTGAGGTTATATGCCTCAGGTCTCAGTTCACAGCAGCCTACTTTCAGAATTAGCTTATAGTTCTTTGCCAGGTAAAGGCCAAATTGGCATTATTAACAAATTCTCCCAAAAAGATGTACTAGATCGAAAAACCTGTAAGCCCAACTCAATTGTTGAAAGTCTGATCATCTTCCAAGTCAGATTCATATCTCCTCTTCTTTAAATGTTCCCCGATGTCCTCTCTCCCTCCCTGGCTAGAATTCATTACTTCTTCCTTGGTGCCCTCATGCAATTGTATCTTCCACTTAAAATGCAGCATGTACTTAGAACTTTGCATGAGGTGTCTCCTTTAATGTTCATGACACTGTGATGAAGCAGGTGTTGCTTTCCCTATTTTCCAGATGAGGTAACAGAGACTCAGAGAAGGCTAGTGACTCCCCTGTTGTCCTTTGTGAACTTTCTTCTGACTGACTCAAAACCAGAGGCTCAGTCTACTCTACCATTCTTCTCCTTGGCTTTTGTTATTTCATCAAAGATTTATGTACAATACCCTTTGAAATGATCTAAAGGCCTTCAGCTTTACCACCCACAACCTTTCAGAATACCCATACCAGATAAAAGTTGTGTGGATGATTTTTTTAAGCTTATCAAAATCTGGCATCAGTTGCTCTTAACAAGCCACAAGAAAGTACACACATTTGTCCACCTGATTTTGGGAGCCTGCATGCTTTAGTCCTAAGATTGCCTGTTAGCTTTCTTGATCAATGAGCGCTTATCCTGTCTGATCCTGACTTCTTGTGTCCCTAAAACACTTTGTGTGTTCCTGCCTCCCTGGTTTTGTAAAATTATATTATTATATGATATATATATACACACAATACATATGTGGTACATTATATCTATATATAATGTGTACATATTTATAAACATACATATATATAGAGAGAGAGAGTCACATGTAAATCAGTAACATATAGTACCTAAGAACTGTGCATTTCGGGTATTGCAAATTATACTTCAGTAAAAAAAAAATAACCTAAAAACTAAAAACAGCAAAAATCCCACTGTGGTTTATACTTCTGTGTCCCCTGCGTAGTGGTGTGACTGCTTTTCCAAACTGTAGGTGTAGAGGTAGAAATGGATAAAATACCTCCATAGTTATTTCAGTGCATTCCTTGGATATTATCTCTTAAAGTATAAAACTAGCACCAAAGCCTCAACTCCTCCATCCTCTAGAATACACAAAGCACAGATAATAGAATTCAGACTCCATTAAAATAAGGGCCCAATTGCGTGAACCCCAATAAACTGAGGATCTTGCCACGAGGAAGAAGGGCTGCTGAGCACTTTCCCAGTCTGTGATGCTGCCTCCTGATCAGCTTAACCTTTCCATCCCTTGTGTTCTAACTCGTGAAGAAGAAGATAACCCTAAAATCGTGGCAAAGTTTTTCTGAAGCCATGGGATAGAGTCAGTAGAAAAGTGAAAATCATATCTGGTAGTAACAGATTTGGAAATCATGTGGTATTTAAATAAGATGTAATAGTAAATTGTTCTAATAATAATGTTCTAACACGTAGATTTCTGAATGCCAGATATGTTGATAGTCTTTTCTTATCTCCCTTTATGTTACATTATTTCGTTGTGAAGTGGTTTTATTATTCTTCATACATTAAGTTTAAACCAGTAACCATATTTCAAGCCTTATCGTTGTGAAGCAGCAATCTTCAGTACATTTCAGATGGTATTAAGACACCAGACTGAAGTTCCCCTGATTTCAGTTATGCAGAATTTCCTGAGAGAGCCTGTCTTATTGCTGTTCAAAAGTAAAATTGGGATATAAAGTATGAATTCTGATTAGTCTTCCCTGCAGTCAGCCCCTTTATGGTGAGGAGTGTGACATTGCGGACACAGCTGCTCAGAATACCTCATTGTTCCCTATTACAAACCCACTGACACCAATACCCTTGCTTGAATTTGCCAAAAGAATTAAGAATAAAAATATAGAGAGCTTTGTTTAATTCACAGGGTATTCTAACACCAAAAATATAATGCTATTAGATTTCTGCTTTTTATAGGAGAATGGCATGTGACAGAGTAAAGAAATTTCCTCTTCTATGACCTAATAATAATGTCAGATAAAAACAAATCTTGACTTAGGTAAGGAGAAACTTCATTTTTAAAAGGCTATTACAATAATGTCCCCACCACAGGATTTGCAAACGTCTCAGAATCAAGCAGAAAAAGACTTTTCTCTGCAGGGTAGGGCAAGCAGGGCTAGTGGGAACTTTTGAGGGAAAAATGGATGAGAGAGTGGAGGTGATAGTGTGATCACGGTGGTCTGATGGGAAATATTTTTAGCTCTGGTCAGTTGATCCTCTAAATGAGCTATTAAGAGGGGATGTTCTGTGCTTTGGTGGTTGCTTAGACTCAGAGGCAAGCCAGAGTTCAGGGACCTATGGGGAAAGCGAGAAGTCCGCCTGAAGTTTGGCCAAGTTAAATCAGTGGGTAAGTGATGGGCAATTGTGAAGAGCTGGTCAATGTTTTGCTAGAAATCCTATTTTTAAATCAAAATGAAACCAAATCAACAAACATATTTGAATGCCTACCATCTATGGGACACCATGTTCTGTGGAGAATGATAAACTCTGAGGTAATCTTATTGGCCATGACTTTCTCTTCCTCCTTGGAATTGACCATGGGGAATTTTGTGTCCTACTACCCCTTGATCACACTTGTTCCCTGATGCTTGAAATGCTTTAGTGAATGAGGGATGACAAAGCAATAGAAGTAAAACAAAGTTATGATTTGTGAGTTCACAGAAGTGCCCAAAGACAGTAGTAGGCAAATTGTGCCAGTGAGTGCATTTTTCTAGGCTGAACTTACAAATAATTTATGCCAGTTAAATGTCATGGTATGTGTTTGTGTGTGTGTGTGTGTGTGTGTGTGTGTGTGTGTGTGTGTGAGAGAGAGAGAGAGAGAGAGAGAGAGAGAGAGAGATGTTGAGATGGCACCAAAAGAGACAAAGAGGCAAGATACAAAGTTTCTGGCAGGGCAAGTGGTCTATGGTTGGAATTAGTGTCTTTTCTTTAGAACATAAACTGAGGACTCCCTAAGTAGAATGAACCATATGTATTACCAAAGAGATGATGGGAAGGAGCATCAGGCAAGAAGCTAGATATTCATTTTCTTCCTGGAATTGCCAGTAATAATTAGGATGATGTTGTGCAAGTCACTTACACTCTTTGAACCTCACTGCTAATATCTACAGAATGAAGGTATTTGATAAACTTTAGGGTTGTTGCCCCCCAGGCTTAACAAACTGATCATCATTAATGATTATACAGTTGCATGAGAAATTGTACTTACATTCATAGTGGTATGAGAAAAGTTAACGAGCAACATTGATTTGCTTAGAGACAACAGAACAGATGTCAAATAGTACCTGTGATTAGTTATAAAATAAATGCTACAGATATTCATGTATTAGCAATTCATAGAAGAGTGAGAACACTTTCAAAATACATCATAAAAAATGAAAAGAGGTATTAGAATTTTCGATTTAGTAGTTCTTTTATTTTTGTTTTATTTTATTTTATTATTTTTTTGAAACACATTAGGCAATCTTATAAGCTGTGTGTTTGGAAGCCAGTATTTCAGAAAAAAAATGCACAAGGCTTATGATTTCTCTGTTTTGAGAACCACTTGTGAAAATATTTTCTTAAGCTAATCCATGTTTATTTATGACAATTGGGTCTGAAATGTGTAGATCCCCCTATATGCCTGTATGGATGAAGTTTTAATCAACATGTATAATATTTATATTTACTAGCAGAGTGATATAATGTCTAACCATAAAATACCGCTTATAGGTAATAATAACATCAACTTTCAAAACCTAAGAAAATGAAAAATGAATCTTGATAGCTTTTTGATGTTATCAACCTAGAGAAAAATAGGGGTTAATAATTAATTGTTTAGCCTCATATTGGGCTGAATTTTTAGCAGTTTTAATAGAATCTCTTCAAATATATCAGATGAAAAAATAAATTTCTAACAACACACATGTAAGCTATAAATACAATTCACTTAAATGTACTGACGTCTAATACAAGCAGTCCCCTTAAAGAGGCCTTAAACATGACATATTCAAAATAGGATGTGGTTATTATAGCTGAAATAAGAATGAGCTTATGAGTAGCCATAGAAGGTGGGAGAATATTAATCTATGTTTGAAGAGACTATCTGACATTTGGGCAGTAGTAGTTTGGTGCACGAGAAGATCAGCATTACATGATTTGCTATGGGCCAGAAAACAAGATTAATCTGTACCCATCTATCAGGAAGACTAATGGCCCCCTTTTGCTGGTTAATGCAGGGTCCTTTTTCAAGTATCGGATGTCTTTGTGATGTGAATTTTATGGCTCAACAATTTTCCAAGGTTACTCTCTTTATGGTGGAGAGTAATTTGCCAATTCAACCACAGTTGCTTGGAATAACATTCATTCTGATCTTCAACTCTAAGTTTATATTTATTGTGATATATGATGAATTGCCTGTCACTGCTCAGTAAGGCCCAGAAAGTTTACTGTGATCACTCAAAAGCAGTCAAAACTCACCACAAATTGTTCTTTGGATATAAAACATAAATGAGCTTACTTTCACATTCATTGTTAACTAATTCTCACCCTTACCTGTTGATGCTGCATGATTTCCAAGATCTTTGTTCTGTTCTTTGTTACAGTTCCTGCAAATAGGGCCAATACTTTTCAAAACTTTTGGAAATTTATGTCAAAATTCAATGAATTTAAATTATGCTTTATAAAATACACAGGTAGAGAAACATATAGATAACATAGAGCTAACATCATTTGAGAGCTTCCTGTATAATGCACACTGTGTAACATAGAGTATTTCATTTAAATCACAAAACTTCAGGGCACCTTGGGTGGCTCAGTCAGTTAAGCATTGGGACTCTTGATTTCAGCTCAGGTCATGATCTCAGGGTCATGGGATGGAGCCCTGCCATAGCATCGGACTCCCGTCTCAACAGGGAGTCTGCTTGTCGCTCTCCCTCTATACCCTGCTCTCTCTCTCAAATAGATAAACAAAATCTTTAAAAAAATAATAAAACTCATTACTGTGAATATTCTATGAGTGGCATAATCCTGGCCAATCCAGAAATATGGAAGACCATCCAGAGAAGTTTCTGAACTCAACAATTTTTTACAAAATGCTGCTGAGTATCCAGCACCATCAAAGTGTGGGTGGGTATCAAGTGACGATTGAAGAAAATTTCAATGTAAGAAATTTTAAAAGGAAGAATCCTTAGTAAAAAAAAAAAAAAAGAGGAAGAAGGTATTAAGGAAGGTTATCACTAAATAATCAATCTCTAATCTTCATCACCTCTAATTTTCCTATTTCCATGGTTGTATAGTCATTGTAATCATATTTTACTGTCTCTTCGGGTGAGAGATTGATTTATGTTTTTCACATTGAAAATGATAACCTAGGGCTCCTGGGTGTCTCAGTTGGTTAAGCGACTGCCTTCGGCTCAGGTCATGATCCTGGAGTCCCGGGATCGAGTACCGCATCGGGCTCCCTGCTTGGCAGGGAGTCTGCTTCTCCCTCTGACCCTCTTCCCTCTTGTGCTGCTCTCTATCTCTCTCATTCTCTCTCTCCCAAATAAATAAATAAATCTTTAAAAAAAAAAAAGAAAATGATAACCTAGTTAATCATGTATAATAGTGATTTGACTGTTTATAAATAGTAAATATATAAAAGACTGGAAAAAGAAAGGCCATGTAGATTAGATGAATGAGAAATTAGCCAATGGGCGAAGACAATATATACACAGAGCTGAAACACAGTAGCCTATGATTATTGTTGTCAGTAATTAAAACGAAGACCAGGTGAATTAATGTTAGGCCAAGATCAGACCCAGAAATTTGTAGATCAAATCAAGTTTTCTGTATTTTCATCATAATGACCTTGACTGCTGGACAAAAAGTACAGTGTGGGCACAGAGTTGAGGTGTTGTCACATCGAAGATAAAAGAGATTATTTTAGTAAAGATAGGAAGGAGCAGCTTTAGGGGATTTTGTGGGGGGAGAAGGGGCTGGTAAGTATATCTGACTGTGAGGTTTCAGGAGGTCTGAAATGGCTATGTAAGGTCCCATGAGATTGTTTCTAAAGCTGAACTGAATACTGGAAGAAGGGCTTGTTTGGAAGTTGTGTTCACTCTGTTACTCCAGATACCTAAAGAGATGTCAGTGATTGTCTGGACAGAGTCTCAGAGATTAAAATTCTCTCTGGATTTTAAAATCCTCTGTGGAAGGAATTTTTAGATGTTTTAGCTACTGTTTATCTCTAGAACTCTAGTAACTAATTTAGAACTTCCCGAGTGAATTTGTAAGGAGTTCAAGAAAATTTCCAGGGAAAGAAAAGTAGTGAAAATATTTCTCAATAAAACAACCGTTAATAAGTCCTAGATCCAAATGAACCTGACTATCAAGCCCTAAATTTGGTTACTCTATTGCAGGGGAAATTAGATGGTCCATATACTTCTCAAAACTCAAACTACAAATGATTTAGATTTCTTGACTGGTTTAGACAAAAGGAATCTAATGTTTTGGACATCTTAGAATATTTTATGCCTTTCTTCTCTAGTGGTCGTAATTCTTACAGATCGCTTATTGCTAATGTTATAAGCCAGAGGCAAAATTGAAATAGTAAAAAGTAATTTGTGAAAGTCAGGCCTGTTTCACAAGGGCCCTGGGTTAATGTGAACCATTAAGCACGGGCATGTGAAATATTCACTTGCATTTTTTTCTATGTTTTATGGGTTTTTTTTTAACTTTATCATCTTAATTTAGCTTAAAATCCTTTTGTACACGGTATAAGATACGATCATTTATTTCCCTAAATAATGTGTTATGTAATAAGTATTATGATGCTTTGCTTTTTGTGTATGTATTTTATAATTTCATATGTATTCATAATTTTATATACATACATAACACGTATGCTTGGTATAGGATTACATGTTTTTTTATTAATCTATCAATTCTTACAAAAGTACCACATCGTTATTTGAATATTGAGTAAAAATGCCACTGTTGATTAATTTTTATTTTTTCAAAATATTTTAACTGTCCATTGTTTTGGACTAATGCATTTTCTTTATTTTATCTAAAGCAAATGGTTACTGAGAATCTAACGAGTTGCTAGGTAGGTGCAATAAAACAAGACCTAAGTGGTCTCATTTCTCAGGAAGCTCACAGTGTAGTACAAGTGTATGTCCCTGGCTAAAGCTTCTGTCCAAATTCTCCTTTGTGTTTCTCCTGAGATGCGCTAAGCCAGACTTTGAAGAAGCCTCATAAATATTATTTTATCTTCCTCCCTTCATGTCTTAATCAGAGTGAGAATTTATCAGCCTGCTTCATTCTTGTCCACTCATCGGGAACTTGCAGCTCCTGAGTTGAGGCACTTGCAAAAATAAGTTGAATCTCTGCAGCCCCAGATCCCTGAGGGCAGGAATTCAGGCTTCCTTATTCATATAGTCTCCCCAGCTCATGACACTCTCCCTGGCACAGAGCAGACTGTAAGTATTTGTTTAACATAGCAGACTTGCTGCTGCTATCTTGACATCTCTTACAAATATATAACATTTGCTGCCCGATCGATACTCTTTTAAGCTTCCTCAATTCAGAACCCATTTATTCATTCACTCCTTCACTTGCCAACAAGTAGTTTGGTTCTTCCAACCCACAGGTGTTTTCACACCTCCCCCGAACATTCTATTCCTTAATTGAGATGCAGGGAAAGTCGGTCTTATTCTACAATGGCTTCACACTGAGTGTGCTCTCCTTGTAGACATGTAGTCCTTGGCAGACCTTTCACCCCTCTCTTGAGGAGTTTTGCATGAGAATAAGAGGAAGAGGGTGAATGCAGATATTGATGTCTATCAACAAATAGGTAAATCTATTTTGGATTTCTGTCCATCTAAGAATCCTTTGCCAGCTCTTTCTGTGAATATCATAAAATGGGAATGGATGAGGGTAGCATCAAGCTGTGGTTGTCCCCAAATAACTCAGCTCCTGTCCTGCAGAGGACTCCTTTCCCTCTTCATTGTGCCCCCTTCCTGACCCTGCCTCCTAAGTGTAAGTATTTTCCAACTTTTCTCCCTTCATCAGCTTCTGTGTCCATGAAATCACCAAATCCTGTTTTCCTTTAACACATCACTGGACCTGGCACCTGTTTCTCCCCTGCCCCGATGCTCCTGCAGATCTGTTACCCCACCCTCCCCTCCCTGGCCAAGTGGTCTTCCTGCTCTCCTGTCTCCTCTCCTTAATCTAAACATTCCTACCCAGGTGCTCTTCTAAATCATTGCTCTGATCTTGCTCCTGATTAAAAATCACAAGACAAAAGGCTGTTTCTCCTGACAAACAAATTCTCTTATTATAATATGAGATCAATAACTCATCAGAAATCTAGTTTTCCAGGATGCCTTGAACTAAAATTTATGCCCAATTTCAACAATTGTCCCTGGCTGGGATTTTCATTTGGAATTACCACACCCATTTCAGTTTTGGCTCTCCTCTTTTGTCCTTTTGCAAGAACGTGCAATTAAATACCAGACAGATTTTTAAAAATAATAATAAAAATAGCTGTAATTAAAATTATAAGCATCTCTGTTCCCTTCAGAAAACTACATTAAGTATAAAATAGAATTTACCTTTAAGATAAATTATTGCCTTTTTATTCTCAGAAAAAGTCTTAACAGAGCCAAGTCTCTATGGTCTTTTATTCTGTTTGGGAATAGGAAGCTACATCTGTATAGATTTATACTTTCTTTATATTATAAAGTATCTACTGCCCACACTGAGTTATGTGTTTTAGTGAACATTCTCTGTTGGCTGTTCCAGACCCAGGCTTCAGCCTTCTGTTAGTGCTGACCTTTATAGACTTCCTCAAGGAGGCCCCTTGCCCTTTGCTTCTGGTTTGGTTTAGCAAAGGGCACACGCCAGCAAGAGATCAGAAGAAGAGAGAGGAAAGAATTGGGGTATTTCCTTCCTTACTGATGGGTGGTTGTGCAGTACTGGCTGAGGTTCTTTCTTCTGTGGGGTGAGCATCTCTTATATCTACAGGTCTCACTGGGTCCATAATAGCTTTCTCCACTTATAATGGGTCTCCCTTGCTGTTATTAGCTTTACCATTCCTTGTTGGCCTCCTTTAGTACTGGTCAACTTTGTAAACAGTCTATATTAAACACTCTTTAATTACCTCTTTTGAGTTGCTGTATCTTTCTTATCTGTTTATCATCAATACATGTGAGTTCTTAGTTGCTTGAGCAGGAAAACAGATTTAATATCTGCCCATTCTACCCAATCCACCCAAGCTGCAGAAAGTCATGAGCTTCACCTCACATGGGAGAAGTCAGAAAAGAGTAGCTGGATTGGACCGATGATGTGATTGTTTATGAAACTGACTAATTTATAATGTCCTGAACATAACAGATTAGTCCATTATATTTTGATGTCATTGCATTGTCCAGATGAAGGTTCTAGGCCAATGCAATAACCCATAGGAGTGGAAGCTTTTACTTTGCATCATCAGTGGAAGGAGTTGACTCTATGAAAGGACATGAGAATGTGGATGATGGGTTCTAGACAAGAATAAATAAGAAACATTTTCTTCTCTCTGAGACATATGTAAATTGGGCTTAGAGTATAGGGCATGATAGGTTCTGGGCATTTCTAGTGGGTGTAAGCTGAGCTTGTATGGAATGAGTACTAGATAGCCTTAGAAAGGCTTAGGAAGGCAGCCTTAGAAAGTCCAAATACTGTTATTTCAATTAGTAATGGTTTTCTATGTTATCCTGCTTCCTTGGTGAGATTTTACCAAAAACTTTTGGATTTTTGGAACCATCGGGTCTACTGGTGAATTAAGGTATGGGTGGCCCAGTGGTGATAACTGAAAGAGAGTTGTATCCAGGAGAAAGTAATTTTTGGAGGGACATCATCAAAAGAGGCAGCAACTAAAACACATAGACTCCAGGAGGCTGAGCTCGAGCCTACATGTAGTAGCCACTGTGGGTACTTTCAGAAACCAGGGGAACATTCGAGGTAGGCTAATTTCTGGCAATCAAGTTAGCAAGAGCTCATGCATACAAACCACGGTTCCTAGAACCCTTGACTATTTTCTATTTAGTCATTGATGAGACCAGACCATTTGTATTATAATTGCTTAATGTCTATCTATACTCAAGTTCACTGTAAGCTAGCCTTTTTAAGATTTTATTTATTTGAGAGAGAGAGAGAGGGAGTGAGCAAGAGAGAGCACAAGCAGGGCAAGGGTCAGAAGGAGAGGGAGAAGCAGGCTCTCCACTGAGCAGGGAGCCCGACAGGGGGCTCCATCCCAGGACCCTGGGATCATGACCTGAGCCGAAAGCAGACGCTTAACCAAGTGAGCCACCCAGGTGCCCCTGTAAGCTAGCCTTTTACTTTCCTCCAATTCCTTTTGGCTGTCAAGATTCGAGTAAAATTAAATCCTTAGGTACACACGCAATAAATGTGTATAAAAAGGGGAAATGTTGGATAGCTAAAAGAGGCAATATTGTATCGTGGATGAGACTGATGAGTTCCAGTAGCTGTGCGACCATAGGCACGTTGCTTAGCTCCTCCTTGCCTCAATTTTCTCATCTGTAAATGGGCCCAATAAAAGTACTTAGTACAAAGAATTGTTGTGAAGAATTAAATTTTTTAATATATGTAAAATCCTGGGGTGCCTGGGTGGCTCAGTTGTTAAACGTCTGCCTTTGGCTCAGGTCATGATCTCAGGGTCCTGGGATCGAGTCCCGCATCAGGCTCCCTGCTCCGCAGGAAGCCTGCTTCTCCCTCTCCCACTCCCCCTGCTTGTGTTCCCTCTCTCGCTGTGTCTCTCTCTGTCAAATAAATAAATAAAATCTTTAAAAAATATGTATGTAAAATCCTGAGATCAGTGCTAGTCATATAGTAAACTCTCAGCATGTCCGCTATTAATATTATAACTACCTAATTGTTCTTATTGCCATTATGACCAATATTAAGAAAATGACTACAGAATGTAGTTGGATAGAAACTGGGCAGTTGCAACAGCTGAAACCCTTCTGAGACATGGTTCTAATAACTGTCACAAACTGTTTTAGGTCACAGTCATCTCTCCTGTGTTTGAGCCACTCTGATTTTATTATACATACAAACAATTGTGTAGGGAGTGATATGTCCTCTTTTCTTTTTTCTTCACTTGTCTCATGTTTATTGTCATAAAATTTCCTCAAATTCATCATTTCCTTAAAGATGGGGCATTTTCTCATGCTCCCTTTGCATTCCTCCTTGTTTCTCTTACTTTGCTGACTGAGAGCTCGGGCACAAATTGTACTTACAAAACCACAGAAAGTGATAGACAGGAAATCATTATGAACATTTTTATCGTTACTACATATCTCCACACCCTTAACTTAGGTTTAGTAATTGGAAATTACATCTTTTGCGTTAATAATTGTTAATGGACAAACAATTTGATTATTTTTCTCTTTATGTTTATAGTTTCTTTTACTATCTTACATCAGATAAAGCCAAAATGCAGGGGTTAGAAAGCCAGAATGTACCTGTGAGCTTTGGGAGAAATAATGGTGAACATGACATAGATGACACACATTTGTGTCCAAGTACGGCTACCCTGAGGACAGAGGAGCCTGGTTTGCTTGGACTATAGCATTATCACTATACCAGAACGCTCCCTGGATTTAAATAAGCAGAATTGACAGTGGTCTATATTGTTATGCAACTTATGATATTTCAGAGGCCCTACTTAATCAAAACCACCCCCCTCCAATTACTGTAACACCTGGCATTTCATCAATGACTCTCCCTTACCTCCTTAATTAAGGCATCATATAGATTAAATAGTTCTTTGGGCTTTCTCCATAGTGATGAATACTTTGGAGTGAGATGCAACAGATACAGGTGATGAAGGAGAAAGACTCTGGCCTTTTGAGTCAGGCAACCTGCATTCTAATTCCAAGTCTCCCACTACGTGGGCAGACAAACTTCTGCAGATACGTTCATTGATTTTAGTGTTCTTTGTTCACTCATAAAGCACCTCTGGGTGCAAAACTGGGGTAACATGGTTTCCAGTTTTGAGAATATTACAGTCCATTCCAGGAAACAGGATGGCCTATGTCAAAAGTTAAATACCAGAGCAGTGCAATATATGGTTCTCAAATGACTATAACAAAAAAATAAAAATAAAAGGGTAGGGGGTCACTGTGAACCAAGCGGTCGGGGGATGGGATCAGAACAGTCTGAAAAGGGTGAGGTTGGGCGAAGTCTGGGAGAGAATACAATGGGAGTTAGTAAAGTGCATTATATTAGGTAAGACTTTGGGTATAAACTTGGGATACAAACATTTTATGACTCATTTAAAATAATTATAATGAGAGAATTTAGTTTTATGGTCTCATTAAAATTCCTGATAGCTTATGTAAAATCTACACTTCCATTTTCATTCAGTTTGTTAGCCAAGAGTTAGCATTCACTGTTTAACTCAGGATTTATATGAGAAGGGAAATAATTGGAAGATCTAGTTGTTTTTCTCTGCTTTAATAAAATTAAAAAAAACCACGATTTTTTAAAAACAATGCCAAATGGAGCCATCGATTTTTATTTCAAACTAAGCAAATGCAGTCTATTCTCTGATAAAAAAGAAGAATTCCCTTTTCAGCTGATAAGGCACAGAGTGTTTATCTTTGGCTGATCATAGAAAGAAGTTGGCCTGGGCTATCCATCTGCTTTTATGAGGCTTTGTTAACACAAAGAGACAATGAGGCCAAAAGTGGCTTTTGACTTATTGGGTCCTTATCATATCTGGCATCCCTTCATGAAGGAAAATAAAAGTCAGGTGGCAGTGAAATTAGGTGAACTTTTCTAAAATAAAAACAAATGTGGGAAACGGTAGATTTCTTCCCCCCATTCTCAGGAGCTATGTAAGAATTAATGTTGCTTGTGATCCTGAAGGATGAAGTGCAGTTTATTTCCCCGGCCTTGATGACATGTGCTTAGCATAGCTTATGAACAAGGAAAAAAAACCATAGGCATTAATTGCACACCAATCTATTTTAAACTCCTCCTTGACAAATACCTCTATGGTCCAGGTTGTCCCGTGTAGCCAAAGGTTGTGATATAGTTACTGCACAGTGAGGCCAAACATACCATGGGAAGACAATGTTGTTTTTGCTCTGATATTGTAAAGTTTGCTCTGTGTTGTATGTAGACCTCAACAAACGTTTTTTTTTTAACATATTCAATTAGAAAGTCTTTTTTTTTTAAAGATTTTATTTATTTATTTTTTTATTTATTTGAGAGAGAGAGAGAATGAGAGATAGAAAGCACGAGAGGGAAGAGGGTCAGAGGGAGAAGAAGACTCCCCACTGAGCAGGGAGCCTGATGCGGGACCCAATCCCGGGACTCCAGGATCATGACCCGAGCCGAAGGCAGTCGCCTAACCAACTGAGCCAATTAGAAAGTCTCAAAAGCATTGAGTATTTTAATGGTAACTTTGAATTTTATGATGGAAGTGAGGTCCTTCTGGTTCTTTATTTTTTGCATCTGTATTCAGGATGCAGAGAAACAACCTCAAGGGCCATCTTGTCTGTAGAATTCGATACCTTCTTAGGATGTTGAACTGGTGCTTCTTCAATATCTAGTGAGCAGTTCCACCATGAGAAGCTCCTGTCCATGGAGCCATCTGGTCCCACTGTACACAGCTCCACTTGTCAGACAACCTCTCTTTGGCTGAACTTTCTCTTAATATACAGGGATTACAATAGTTTTTACAACACAAACAGCGCTCTGTACCCATATTAGTGCTTCAAATACTTGAAGAACTCCTCTTTATCTTATTTTTCTTAGCTTTCTCTTTTATTGACATCCTTACCTCCTGTAGCTCTTACTCATATAACTTTGTTTCTAAGGCCAGTCTGCTGTGCATTTGCCTTAGTGTATCAATAACTCTCTTAAATATCTTATCCAGAACAGAAGACTGTACTCAGATGTGAGTGATGAGTGTAGGATATAGGAAAGTATGATTTAGACTATATTTTTGTTAATGTAAGCTATTATTGATTTTCAGAGAGGTCAGATCTGTAACTTGTAGTCAACCAAAATCTGGAGATTGTTTTTTTCCAATCTCATCTGCTGATAGATACTTTCTGAAAGATACTTTAGAACACCCACACGTGTGCATGCGCACACACACACACACACACACACACACACACACACACACAATCTAAGTATAAAGGGGCGCCTGGGTGGCTCAGTCAGTTAAGCGTCTTCCTTTAGCTCAGGTCATGATCTCAGGGTCCTGGGATTGAGCCCCACATTGAGCTCCTTGCTCAGTGGGGAGTCTGCTTCTCCCTCTCCCTCTGCCTGCCAGTCCCGCCTGCTTGTGCGCTCTCTCTCTCTCAAATAAATAAAATCTTTTAAAAAAATCTAGATGTAAGAGTTAACATTATTTCTGTTAAATTTCAGCTTGTCTTTTGGACCCTTGAATTTGCTGCATATTGATTTTGCACATTTATGGTTCTAAGGACTTCTGGGACTTTATCTAAAACAATAATTACAAACATCATAGGCAATTGTCATGGAGAGAATTCTCAAATAAAATGAAGCCCTTCAGTATATTCTGGTCACTACTCCTAGCAGAATATTCCTCTCTCAAGGCTTCTTCTGTTATTCCGTAACTCTGCTTAAATTTGGCAGGCCTTAGCAGTCATGTTTCAGTTCAAGTCCAGTGCACACTACGGGGGGAACCTCAGGAACTAAGGCCTGTCTCTTTCTCCCAAACCCAGAGATTTTTGTCCACAATTTCAAGTGTCCAAAAAGAAAAATAAACAGGAAATATTAATAAAATTGCAGCACTTTCAGAAATGGAATCTTCACACCTACAAGATAAGCAAGTCCATGCAAGGAATCCTCATCGAATTATCAATTAACAAGTAACATTAAACCTATTCATGGTATAGGGCAGATAAAGGAGGGCTAGACAACATGGGCACTCTAGAGGAGCATACATTCTATTCAGGGGATTCAGGGAGACATACCAGCAAGTCAAGAAATTAATATTAAAGGTTTTAAATAGTTATTTTTAACAAAACATAGCAGAAGTTACAAGCAAGTGGATGAGTGATTGTGAAGTGATGTAATAGATAGTGAAAAGACGCAGTTTTATGGTAACATGGTCCAAGGACGCTCTAACAGGAGGGACCACTTGAATGGGGCTTTTAAGGGGAGAATTGGAGACAGCATTCTAAGCAGAAGAGCAACATGGATTATCTTCACTGGCACCTGCTTGGTTCATATCCTGGCATATTTCACTGTTGTTCATAGGATCGGCACCATATTTATTTTGGAAAATGAATTTAATTCCACTCCCATTCTTGAGACAAGTAATTATTAATTATTGGTTCCAAGTAATGTGACTGAGTTTTAAACAAACACTGGGATTACATATTCCATTAAAAATTATTTTTACTTGCTTTCCAAATGAGGATCTTGGGAAGTGACACATCACTTCTGGAATCCTGAGAGAATAATCGGAACCAGGGGCCTGAGCAGGACCAGCCTATGCAGTCACAGAGGCCAGATCTGCAGAGGGCCACGAGTCCCAGTAACAAAAATTCAATGATGCCCACAGAATTTTTCTAGAGAGCTTTGAACCACAAAGTCCAGGAATAAGACTAAACTCAGGAATATTCTACTTTGTCAGGGGTTATGCATCTAAATTCAGTCTTAAATGAAGTTCAGAATTTCTTCAGCTCTCCTTCCTCTGAACTGTTTTTATACAACTCCTCATCTTAGATGCTGCTAATGGGTACCAATGGGCCCATTATACTATATACTTAGACCAAAGATGCTGTTTTGCTGAAAATAATCTTAGGTAGTCTCTTTGGGAATTTCCTTAGAGTATAAGGTAAATTTTTTGGATATAGTTTTTGGATAGGGTAATTAGTAATTCCAAACACAATAAACTTATGAGGCTTTGGCATTCTGCATTGTGTGAGCTGAACCTGCAGATAAGATGAGAAGAATTGCTGAAATATTTAGGCATCTCGAAAATAGCTGCAATAACTATAATAACTATAATAATATTATACAGGGACTACTTTAGAGTAACTACGACTTTAATCTACTTATAAAAATATCAGTCCCATTAATTTAGGATCACATCCAGTATTGTAATTATGAGCCTATAGAATTGAGAGGCAGGTCATTATATGTTTTTGAAAAAAAATTATATTTTCAATTTAGAAATTGTTTTTCCTCATATTAAAAGACAAAAGTTGTAGTAGCCTTCTTATGGCTAAGGCAATGGCAATTTTGAAAAGTGTGGATGATTTTAAATTTGGATGCAATGTTCAAAATTCTATCCATTAAAAATAGTCTCTGGAAACTCCCACAGGGTGTTACACTAAATAATGCTGATGGAGAAGGAGGGTGAAGCAGGCAATGGAAAAACCGTGGGGTATCACATGGATTACGTATACCCTTCACCTTGGTACTTTTAAAGTTCAGTAAGTATCACTTCTGTCTCTATCAACAGGGTAATAAAGAATGGAATATGGCAAAATGGGATGGAATTTGATCATTCGGAGTCTCCCTCTGCTTGGGATATTCTTCCTTTGCATTACTTTTCAGTCTCAACACTGACATTTTTTGACCATCTCAAGCTCAAAAGCAATTATCATGGGATTTCCGATCTTTAAATTCCTAGCAAACTATATATGATGCCCAGCAGCTTTTTCCCTCAGTACACTGACATGATGTATAACTTTTGAATTTATGGGCATTTTACTTAGGATCAAAGAGAGAGATAGTATGGAAAAGTAGGCTGTCTTCTACAGAAGAGCAAGTGTATTGAAGAGTTCAAACATAAGTTTTCTGTTGGTTAAAGAAGTGGGAGTCCTTGTGGCCTACAGGAACCAGTGCCAGACTCATGGGAAGGATTGTGTCCGAGGAAGTATAGAGAGATCCTGGGAATGCAGCGGTACTGATTTCTCCTCCAAGTTCCGGGCAAAGTGCCTGCAGGAACTTACCCCTATAAGGTGGTATCTACTCTTACTATTCCATAGCACATAGAAAAATCCTCAGAAAATGTTCTTACATATTTTTTATTTGCTTTATTTGCTCTTTATAATATGCCTATGTAGGAGGAGCCGTGAGGCATCATGGAAAGGCTACAGTCCAACTTTTGTATTCTCTTCCCACCATGGTGGTCTTGGGTGCGTTATTCAGGTCTGTGGACCTCTCTTTCCTCATTGACAAATGGTGATATTAATCCTTACCTCATGCCCACTTAATTGAGGATTAAATGAAAGGGTAGATGCAGTATCTGCCTAAGAGCTAGGTGTGCATCCTATCAGCATTCTGTCAAAGTTCTTTGTCTGGACTAACTCTCCTTTAGTCTCTCCTAGTGCACATGCCCCAGTGAAATGTGTCACCCTCAGTGAGGACATTCTTTCTTTCCCCAAAGTCTAAGGGGTTCTGTCTTAGGAAACAAATCAATGGTCTTCTCACAGCATTGTCAGCATTTACTTTCCCTTGAATTATCTATTTGTTTGGCCATCTTCCCCTGTAAGGCGTTAACACTGAGGCGACAGGACCCGTGCCTGTTACACATACTTGCAGCCCAGGTCCTCCTCCCGCGAACACCACACACAGCTGGGCCGCAGTCACTTCACCTTCCAGCCTGGGTTCCTCCGTGGTGAAATGAGAAGGTTGCACAGGTGCATATTAATAGAGGGAAAAGCTAGCTCCTGCCCAGTTGATTTAAATCCCCTCTGGTGTTTTTCTTTTTCTATTTTCCAGCTGAGTTCCTCAGTCCTTCCTGCCATTTTTAGACTTTTGCCCTCTGGCCACATCCAGTGCATTTGTCAGCCAGCTTATCACTCTGTCTCTAATCAATCCACTTCTGACCCAACAAAAATGAGCTAGTTTTTGCTCCCATTTACATGGATCAGGCATGTGATATTTTATATTAAATACCAACAGAGGCACAGTTATAATGCACTTAATAAAATGAGATGGTGGGGGTGGATCTCTTCATTAACAAAAAGAAAGGGAAGCGTAAGTGCTTGCACACCTCGTAGGAAGCCTCCAGGGCCTGCCTGTGCCATCTCCCTCCGGACTACCTTTCTGCATGCAGGAAACTCACTTCCACCCTGGAAATGACATGTGAAGGTCACTGGCTTCTGCACCTTGGCATTCATGTTCATTACAGCATTTTCTTCCTAGGGGCTGAGGAGTAAGGAGTGGGTTAGGGATGATCAAATAGAAAGGGCATCGTCAGAGAATCCTGTCTTGAGAGAGCTACTGTGGTTTGATGTAATATTTCTCAAATGTGGCAGTTTCTCTAAAATAATGTGTTTAGATGGTTCAACCCAATTTGTCTGAGTATCTTTTCACCCTCCTTTTCCAAGTGGGCTGTCTTGCAATTCCCCACCTTTCCCTGCCTTTCATGGGCCCCAAGAGCAAACCCACATTTAGGAAAGTAATAAAGGGAAAAACTCTGGGCTAGTGTCTGAACCTAACTTGTCTTAGGAAAACTCAGATTTTAAAAGTAGAACTTAGGAAGAAGAAGCGGAGTGTGTAGTCCCATCATGAGACTGGGAATCAAGGTACCTGGATTTAAGGTCTTCACCCAGCTACTAACAAGATAGATGAGGAGCCTGGCTAAATCACCAAGTCTTTCTAGATTTCGGATTTTTAATGTGTAAAATGAGGAGATGTAAACAAATCATCTCTAAAAATGCCTCTCAGCTCAAACATGTTGTATCTAAATCACTAGACTTTGTAACACAAGGACATTTGTGTGATGTAGACATTTGAAGGTTAGATTCTAAATCCCTCATAAAGGTGACCATATACTCTGCTTACATGTAAGACCAACTGATACAAGATTCCCACACAATCTCAACTCATAGGCAGTCCTGAGCAAAGTGTGCAAACTCATACACCGATATATGAGTGGATAAGAGGCTGGACCAGGTTGCCATCTCAAGCGATATCACAGAAAACTGCTGTACACATTCCAAATAATTGAGAAGTGTCTTTAAGATGATTTTTAAGTAAAATCAGAAAAAGTACCTGAATTATTTTCCATCTGCAAATTGATCTAATTTTAGCATATTTTGTACATCACAGTAAAATTTTATTTTCCCTTCAAAATGTCCTATTTCCCATTCAAACGAAAATGCATATTTCATCAGGTTGTTATTTAGAAATGGTAATCAAACATTTAAATTAAAAACAGATCATTCACCTGTAGCATGTGCTACTAGGAAGTGTGAGGCAGACTTTTTCCAGTCTCATTGTCAGCTTACTTCATATACAGCTTCACGAAAAATAAGGCCATATCTGGTGGTATTAATTCCCAAATTCACCCTCAAAATGTAAATTTTTCTTTGAGTTTTAATTTTTATTCTAGCCTTCCTGGGCTTTTTTATATCTGTAAACTGTGTACAAATATGATTTTGATTAGTTTTTAAAAGAGCTAATATTTTTATTTAGAGGGGAAAATGACAGGGAACCAAAACTCTTCCCAAAACTCAAAATTAGGCCTGCTTGCATGTAGGGTTGATTTCTGTCCTTTATAAGTATAGGAATAGCAAGAGATGCATGCAAATTTTGGTCATTTTATGAAAATCAATTTTTTTCAACTCAAAATGTGAACACATTTTAGTTCTGAATCTTCCCCCATAGCGGTGTGCCATGCGCTGGACGTGACAGGATGTTTTCTTACACAGGCAGCTTGGTATGGAGACACCTTGCTCAAAGAGGCTTGGCTTCCCTATTTGAAAACTTTTATTTCTCTAAAACCCTCTCCAGTGGAGCTCCCTGGGGGGCTCATTAATCTCAATATCACAATCTGGAGAATCCAACCTGACCTTTTGCCTCAGAAAGCCCTGTGTTCCCTCAGCTGCAAAGTCAGCTTGATACTCCACTGAGGGGGAAATCCCAAGTGCTATCCTTCCCACCACGGGTGCAAGGGGGCAGCTGGGTTATTTCTTGGATTTCTTACAGCCGACCGACTCAGACTTCCCTCTCTGGGACTCCCCTCCCAATCTAAGGCATGTGACAGGAGTCTTCAACTGTCTAAAAACACATGCCTGATCTGAGAAAAATGTCAGAATTTCTGCTACGTAAAAGTTGTTCATTTTCCCAAAATAGCTAAAATGAAGGAAGAAGAAGGAGAAGAAAGGAGAAAGAAGAGCAGAAAAAGAAAATGCTCACAATTTGGAATGTATTGACTTAAGAAGCCTGAGAGGAAAATAAAAGGATGGAAAAAATATAAGAATGAAGCTATAATTCATGTAATACAGATACACACACACACACACACACACACACACACACACACACACACACACACGAGAAGATAGAGCAAAAAAGCTATCATTTGTGAAAAGAATGAGCCAGGATCCAGAAGAGCTGGCTGAATGGCAGAGGCATAGTCAGTCTCTGAAACTTCTGAGGAGCAGCCCTGCACAGTGGTGGCCTCGGGGCAGGGCGGGGATGGGGGGAGCTGGGTGAAGGTTCAGCATCTCCACCCCAGGCAATCATTTCCCCGCCCAATGCTCCAGGAAGATGACACAGCCTTTACAAGTAAAATCCTTGCTTGCTTTTGACTTAGATCTTCATTCCCAGATGCTCAGTAGTTTTCGGGTGCATGCAAAAGAGAAATTTGCATGCATCTCTTGCTAGTCCTATACCTTCAATTAGGAGTGGCTCCAAACCTTTAGCTTTAAATTCCACTTCCCCTTCTCCCTATGCCCCATGGTCTCTCAATCAAATAGTTAATGATCTGGAAATAATTAAACATACTGGGAGACTGGGATGCTATTCAGGAATGCAAAGAATGGGATGCAAAGTGGGCTGTTTAAAGGAAATTGTCACTAACATATTAGCAAGTTCTGATCAAGGTGTACCCATTTTCTTAAAGAAGCTAGCCTGTCCTAAGCCTTGACGGGATGCCGTGGCAATGCTATTGTGTGACTTACATATGGCCACTGTGAACATTCACAGTGAAGGCTTTCAGGGAACAGAGGTTAATTGCAATTGGAGGCAGGGGGTCTTTGCCAGCTCCTTTTTTCCTTCCTGAGATTCTAATTTTCTTACCTTGTGTGAGAAGAATATTTAAAGGATATTCCTTTAGGAGGCTGCTGGGACATTAGCGAGGCTGCTGGGACATTAGCTAGGCTGCTGTCTGTTGAAATTTCAAGTACAGTTCAATTAGGCTCAATTTAACATATAATCTCTCTGGGGACCCACTCTGAGCCCAGAACTATGCCAGGTAGCATTAGGGTTTCAAAGGAGTGATCTCCACTCTTAAAAAGTTTGAGCATCTGTTTAGTGAAGTAACAGTTACAAAATACACAGTAAAGGGAAGAGGAATTGAATGAACATTCATATGTAAAAATAAAACAAAAATTATTTTAATAAATGCACAGATAACTAGGCTAAAAGATGCCTAAACAAAAGCATAGAATTTTGGTTCTTATTTATCCCACTGTACCCAGGAGCACTCAGTGATACCAGAAGGGTTACGCTCACTTCTAGCCCACCTTTCTAAGCAGCACTGAGAAACCAGATATGATATGCTCAGAGGAAGGTAAGCAGTATAATGGAGAGTGTGTTGAAAGGGAAACCCTGGCAGTAACTTAGGGTACTTTCCTCCAAAAGACAAATCTAAGCTGGAAAAAAATAACTTCTTCCAAACATTTGAACATTTATTTTCGAGAAGGATTGTATTTGCACTCTGAAGCTGTACACAGTAAAACTCAAGCAAATGGGAAGAAATTATGAAGAAACCATTTTTACTTCAATATATTATAGTCCTCAACAAATTAATAATGAAAGAACTATATACCATATGTTTGTTTTACATTTTAGGATAAACAAAACCCACTAATATTTGTATAGTCTATGGGAGATGCTATTCCTAATTTTATTTTTTGTTTGTTTTGTTTTATATATAATGAAAATGTGAAGCATCTTGCTTCATCCTTGGAGTAAATGGCAGAGCTGAGAATTAAATCGTCTTCTGGTGCTGGGTCCCTAACTGAGCCATCACTGGTACCTTGGATTCATGCTGGAGACTGGTTTGCTGTCTGTTACTGAAAGGACTCAAGAAGACACAGCAGGACCATCTGTGGGGGTCCCTAATTAGCTGGCAAATTTCTCTGGGACACACTCTCAAAATTTTTGCTGCTCTGAGACTCTTTTTTTTATTATTAATTGTAGAGTCTTCAAACTAATTCATAAGACAATTTCTGCTAAACTTGTTCATGGCTAAGAACGGTTTAGATAAATTATTTTCAACCAATCCTTCTCTTGTTTGAAAATCTAAGTTTCCTAGTGCTACTGTCTCTAGAAAGCCCAGCAGGGTTTCAGTTTGGGAGACTCTTTCTACTTTAAGCATCTAATGGATATCTAATGATATTTCTGCCTCAGTCCTTAGCCAACTTCATTCCGTTCACAGCCTGCAGAGAACTGAGGGCTGTAATTCTTGGTGAATAGAAATTTTTTCCATCAGGTATCCTGATCTTTCTTCTGCAAACCCAGTAATAACTCAGTAGCATTTTTTGATGCTTTAAGAGCCTTAATGTGTATACTTAGTCTTACAATGAATCAATACCTACCAATCTCAATAAGGATTTTGTCTTACTTTTTAATTTGTCTAACATTTAATCCACATTATTTCTTTGGAGTTGCCAATGTCTTCTCCCATTGGAGATTGAGATTAACCACCAAAATCCACTACACTTTACATTCCTGGTCTATTTTGGGGTATTTATGAGAGGCACTAAGTGCCTCAGCAAGCAAGGAGAAATGCACAGCTAGTGAATATTTCATGGCTTCTGCTGTCTCGGATGTTGATCGAGGCATTTCTGCATCCAAGCGCAAACCCACATTTGGGGGAAAAGAAATGGAGACCATTCTCACACATACATAAGGCAGCAATTAAACCCAAGAATTACTTCAGTTGGGCTTTGGGGCCACAAAGAACAGTGCAGGATGTTTGTTGGATACTACAATTGCAGGTGATTTTTTATCAGTTTCTCCAGTCTCACTGTGAGGAGTGTCATGTTTAGATTAGCTGTCTGGGTGGACAGATATTATGAGCTTTTGGAGCTACAGCAACAGGAAGAATTTAGAAGAGGACCTTTATACGGGGGTTATTAGGATACTAAAAAGTCTTAATCTGTGCCACAAAACTGTCATGGAAATGCTGTGCCTAGAAAGAAGAGCAGAAGGGATAAAATAATTGTGCTAAAGGATGCAAAGGTCTTTCTCATCAAAGTGGGACCAGACTGTTTCCACCTCGCTTCTGAGGACAGAAATAAGATAAGCAGAAGAAAAGAGAAAGATTTCATCTCAATATAAATAAATGAGTTGTAATAATCACAATGATAAAACACTGAATTAGTTCATCTTGAGCTCTCAGTCTCTGAGGTATCAAGCCAAAGCTGGATGAATGAACTCTGGGATATAAAAGATATTGCAGAGATGGGGAAGTAGGTCTAGGTGACTGACAAAGTCTTTCTGGAATTCAGAACTCACATTATCTTCTTCAAAGGGCAAATTGATACCAGAATTCTGCTTGATGTGTGCAGAACTAACATGATCCAAGGCTTAAGGCGGTGGCAGGCTCTGTTGGCTCCTAGAACTCTCCCAATCACAGACAGGGGCTCCTGATCTGACATAAGGTACATGGGTTGAGGCCCTGGTAACTCTTTCTCCACTGACTTCCATTTCATTTTTTAGGTTTCTTGCTGGCCATCCATCTTCATTTGGACCAACACACTCTTTCTTATGCATCTTAATGAACTATGCTCAGTAACAAAATAAGACCTCTTATGGGGACTCAAAACCTAACTGACACATGAATGAGTTCTCTGGATTTAAATAATTAACTGATATTTTCTGGAAATCAGATTCTCTCTAGGCAAAGTTCACTCCTGGAAGAGCTGTTCCCCATATAACACATGAAGGCACTTAATTTAACATGGATTTATCAGTTCAGGAAATTTCTCCTGGCTGGATCCCACAGTGTCTGATTTGGGTTCTTTTGTTTTTGCTGGAATTCCATTGTTTCCACATTGGTGTTATGTTGAACATCCTCCTCAGAGTAGCTTCTTTTAGCTTCTGTTTGGTATCTTTCCAAGATGCCGTTCCTTATATTTCTTGCCTAAGAAACACACATAGCAGTTAAATGGAGAAAAACAAACATCTATTTCTTCCCTGCCCTTCACTGGCTCCTGCAGCAACTGGCTTCTGACCTTATGGTTTAACTGGTGCTTTGCATCAAACCCAGCACTGTTCCTAGTGCACTCACCCTTCCTTCTCTAAGAAGAATGAGGAGAAGAAGAATGAGTAGGGTGACAGTTCAATGTCCTCCAACTCATTATTTCTGTCATCATTGTCATCAACTTCCTTTCTTCTGCATCCTAGGAAGAATTCTTAAGCTTCTCCTCCACTTTCACAGATTTAAGTTTTAATAATGTCAAATCTGTTTTTACCATCTTTGGTTTGGGGTTAAACTCCATTATTGAAACAAGTTTCTTTACATTTTCAATATTATTTTCTATTATTATTATTTTTAATCAGTCTGTTGCATATAGGAACTGATATTTAATGAGAACCTACTATGTGCCAATACTGGTACCTGGTACTAAAGTAACATGCATTACTTTACAGCTGCTATGTTGTGTCCCCGACTACTCTACTTTACTCTGAGATCCTTATCTTTAGACAGCGTTCTACTTTTGTGTAGAGACTCTTCTCATTTTAGAGCTTTCTACTTTTTTATAGAGGCCATATTCTGGCATACTCCTAAGAATTTGTAAATATTCTTTTGGAGCAAAAATCAAAGAGCTTAAGATTTTCAGAGGCCTTAGTTTTCTCTTTGTCATCACAGTAACTTTTATTTCTGGTGCCACAGTATTTTTCAGGAACTCCTTTTTTGGTTACTCATCCATCCTCAGATGTATGGATCTATTTGAACTTGTTTGACCAGACTAATGGTCCTCACTCTTACTTTCTTGAACAGGAGTGCTTAGATAATCCACAGTATCTAGTATGCATTCCTTCTAGGGCTATTCATTTCTCTGGTTTTGGTGAGACTAATTTTCCAGGGTGCAATACTTAAATAGCCATACCCCTCTCATGTACCTGGCATACTGCCATTTCTGTGAGTTGCAGTTATGAATAGATTTTCTTAGAAGATGGTAGGAAGGTGGGCTTCTGACCATCTCAAAATCAGCATTTGGAAAGTGGAATAATCCATGTCTCATTCGTGTTTGGTGCTAACCCCCATCTCTAAGTTGGGGGTGGATGCAGAGAGTACATAGGTTTCACAAATTTCCCTATTAATTTTTGGGACAGCAGACTGATTTCATTAAGCCAAGTCCAGAAATGTCAGTGATATTGTTTTCTCTAGTTAGCCTTATTGTTCCCTGGCTTTGTCTATTTTAATTAGAATGTTAGAAAAGCTATAACTTGGCTCTTTACTAGATATCATTTCAAATTATTAGCTTTCTTTTTTTTTTTTAAGATTTATTTATTTGAGAGAACGAGAATATGAGAGAGAGTATATGAGAGGGGGGAGGGTCAGAGGGAGAAGCAGACCCCCCGCTGAGCAGGGAGCCCGATGTGGGACTCGATCCTGGGACTCCAGGATCATGACCTGAGCCGAAGGCAGTCGCTTAACCGACTGAGCCACCCAGGCGTCCCATCAAATTATTAGCTTTCCACCACAATTTCTTCTTGCAATACTGACAAGCTATAGAGATGAGTTGAGAAAAAAAATCAGAAAGTCAACAAAATATATCCCAGGATTAGAGGACAAGACATATGAGTTTAGACATAAGGGACTAAATTTACACAGTCTACAAAAGAGAGGTCTCCAAGGGAGGATCTCTATGACATGATCTATAAATATCGTCAAGGTAACAAAATAAACAAAGCAAATTATTTATAGTCACAAAAGATAATAGGACAAGAATGATTGGAGTTAAGTGAGGGAAAGTTTATAATAGGTTATAAAAAGAGAAAGTTCTTAGCTGAAAGCAAAACTAAACAATATAACTAACACAAAAAATTCAAAATCTATCACAGAGCTGTAATAAAATGTTTAAAAAATTGACAGGAACAGAAAAAGTGTATTTTTAAAAACTAAAGATGAATGATTATTAAGTATTCATTGTTAAAATTAAGATCAAGTCCCAATATTTCCTGTTCCCTAGTTGTAACATCTTTGACAAGCTATTTTTAAATATGCATAATGAGAAGAACATTAATTGCTACATATGACTATTGTGTCCACTATATTTTAGGAATTATTTCCCATCAATTTTATAACCATTCCAAGTCATATCTTAAACAAGGACAATATGTGATCTTATCACCCTTTTCTGTCACTACCAAATATTTGAAAAGTATATATGTGCTTAATTCCTCAAGTCCTACTCATTTTGTCTTTTGCTATTTCCCTTCCATGTTCACTTTTCTACCAAGATTGCTCTCTTCATGAATGAGCTCTCATTTCCTAAATGGAATGGCACTTCTATTCTTACATGACCAAGAGGATTCACCAACTCTCCTTGCTTGCATTCTATTCTTCTGGTGGCTTTCCTACGTCTCTGTATATTTCTTTTTTATCCTCTTGGCAATATGGATCTACATCTCATAGTATTCTTGTGCAGATTCAATAAGAAAATGATGAAAAAATTCTTACCCAAGTACCTTGCACAGAGAACTCAGCAAATATTATCTTGATTGATTATAGTTCATTCATAAAGATACCCTTTATTCTCTCCTCTTTCTAGCAAGAGATTGGAGAATCTTGTCCCTTGCTGTGTTTTCATTTCCCACTAATAAACTGAAGATTTCCTAATCCGTAATCCATATCTCTAAACCTCTGCCTTTCCTCTGAACTCCAAACCTATCTTTTGAAACTGTCCTCCTTATATATCTAACCAGATATTCCAAAAGTACCTTAAACTTAATGCAATAGAAATTTGACTCATTATTCACATCTCTCTCTCTTTGACTTCAGCCCTGCCCACTCTTTCTCGATTCTGTATGTCAAGCAGTGATACTGTTAACTTTCTGGTGTAACCAGTAATCTAAGCAAAACACCTCAGTTAGTTTTGGTTCCTGTCTGTTTCTTATTCCCACAGGCCCATGGAGCACTAATATCTGCCACGTTTCCTCTAGTAATGTGATGTGGATCACATTCCCCTTTCCCAGTTTCTCAGCTCTGAACCTACTGCATCTAGTTCAAATTATTATCTACTCTCTACTGGATGACTGAAAGAGCCACCCAAGCCATTTTATTGGTCTCTAGCTTATTCTGATCGTAATCCATTCTCCACACTACCTTTAGAGAGAGCTTTGCAAGTTTTGGAAATAATACACTCATTCATATTACATCTCTGCTTAAACACTATCCCTGGTTTCACATCACCTGCTGGGTAAGTCCAAACTTCTCAGAACTGAAAAAAAAAAAAAAAAAAAAAAAAAAAAGGCCGTCAGTTTACTTCCAAACTATGTTTCCTAGATTTCTCTTCTGCTACCCTCCTACTCATGCATGCCCTCCTATATAGCACACACAAGACAGAGCAATGGCCTCAAGCATTAAATGCTGTTTCCTCCATGATCTGGCACAAACCATGCACCTCTCCTGCTGATCTGTCCTTGCTTCAACTCAGTACTCATTTGCATGGGACTGAAATGACCAAGACCCACAGACCATTTCTCTCTTTCTTGGATGGTGTTTGATAAATGAGTTTGATAAAAAAAATCGAATGTTCTGATTTTACACCATAAATGAGTGTTCCCAGGCACTGAATTTATGTCATCTCATTTGAACTTCACAAATACCATATATTTTAGGTTTTTGTTTTGCAGATGAGAAACTAAAGTTCTGAGAGGTGAGATTTGTCCACTTTCACACTGTTGCTAAGTTGGTGAAAGAAGTGGGATCAATAATGAGGCCTCTCTTACTCCAAAATCTGTTTTTCCACTATCATAGGTGGTCATAATGGGATACTTTGTAAAGTATTAAACTCTCTGCTACTCTTTATTCAAAGAATTGATCAATAATCAGTGAGTATGAGATCTCTTCCCAGATGGAAGGTTATCCAAAATGTATTCAAGGCACCTCCCCAATTCTAATTTCTTTGCTCTTAGGGGAAACTGAGACAGTTACACAACTAACTCCTGGTAGAATCATAATAATATTTCAATTTTTAAGTGCCAGAGAACTACTATCTTAATGTTAATAACAAGGCTGTGCGGTTGTATTTGTAACAGAATATAAATTATCTGAGTACAATATTATACAGCTTGATTATCTATTCAGTCTGATATAGTCCCATTTTTTGTTTTTGATATAGCACCATTTTGTACATTAATGTAGTTTTTAGTAGCCTCTTATTTATCCAGAATTTGAACACAATATATTCTGGATATTCAACAATTCAAACTAATAATAAATTGATTAGCATCTATTATAAGATAAAATCATAGCAAGTAGAATGTATCAAAATTATACTGAATAAAATTAAATATTTCTTGAACATCACATTATCTCACATAGCCTCACAGTTATCATTGCATATATTAGTATAATTGTACCATAGACATATAAAAGTAAAAGACAACTGAAATCTCTGGTCAACAAAATGCTGTTAGAAAATTTGGATATTTCTCTGAAATTTATTAGTATACAAATTTTTTTGTTTTTCTATGGTTTAAATATTCACTCCATTATCTTGTCTATGTATTTAAATAGGCTCAGCCCTAGTATTTTGCTTTTACAAGGTAAAAGTCAGTTTTGATGACTGAATAGTAAAAATTGCAATCTGTAGTAACCATATCAGATTTTACTATGAAGTTTATTGGTCAAAAAAGTCTTAACATTTTTTTTTTATTGATCTTTTCTGATATGTCAGCACCTGGGCCCAGAACCATGGAAGATAAAAAAATAATAAAAAAAAGGTAAGGGGCTCCCTTCTCAAGTAGATCACAATTCAACAAATAATGGAATGCTAAGTGAAATAACTGACTACAATGATAGTAAATATATAGAAATTGAGCTTATTTCAAATCACTGGGATTTGAAAAATTCACAAAAGCTTGGTTAAAGAAAAGTAACTCGAGCAAGACCTTGATTTTCTTCTAATCAGAAGCTTGTATTATTTACTGTTCAAAGTTGGGCACCATCCTTTGTTTAAAGATAGAGGTTAAAAAAGAAAGAAAAGAAATCCAAACTCTGCTGCAATTTAAAGCTCGCGGTGATTCATTTACCATCCAAACTTTGGACTATACTCCTATGTTCTTCTGCATCAACAATGTAGTATTAATTTGCAATTCACCAAACACTCTATTCACTAATCTTTGAATACCCCTGTTTTTGTCATATCTTCTATTTGAAGTCCTATCTTAAATCTAGTCCAAGATATTCCCCTTTCCTAGACACCTCACCTTTTCTTTTTATTTGAATCAGTCTCTCCTCCCCTCATATTGCTGTCAGACTCTGCTTGTTCATCTATTCAATTACCTGCCACATGCTGGCTTATTCCAGAAACTGGTATATAAGTGTCTTTCTCCCACATGAGGACATAATCACTTTGAACTCAGGGACTGTATTGTGTTTTCCTTTATTTTTTGAAAAACGCTAACACGGTTGAATGAATGATTTTGAGAATAAGCAAGTTAATCCATATTTAAAGAATGAATCCATGTTAGAATGAACAAATGAATGAATGCAGGCTATTTGGATCATGTATAAGAGCCCTGTTTTCAGGTATTTCAACCTTAGTAACCCTTCAGGAAAAATGTTTAGTTTTTCCACAAGAATTATTAACACCTAATGTGAATTTTACTGAGTATTATCATGAGGAGGTCAATGCGATACAGAAGTCTGTGCTGTGCAGATGGAACTCTGTCTCCCATTTGCAAAATTAGCTCTTTTCCACTTGACGTTTCTAGTTTTGTTTGTTTATCCTGAGCAGCTGTGCTTTCTTCTGGTTTACAATGGTCTTACATTTCATGGTGAGAATGTGCATGTCAAACATGAATTTACCCAGAGGTTATCAACTAAGTTGTTAACTGTTTCTTCCCTCCATGATTTATCTTTTCATTAGGATACAAATAGTAAATAATACATTTAGAAAGGTTAATTTAATTAATAGTGCAACAGACAGTCACCCACTTGGTACAGTTAATTCCCTCATTAAATAAAAATGGCTTCATCATATAGTATACACCAGGCACCGTGCTAAACTCTGTAGAGATAAAGATGAATATGGTGGCAGGTTCACCACTTTTGAGTGAAGTGAAATGGAAGGTAAATAAATCATTGTAAGAAATATCGTAAATACTCTAATAAAGGGAAGAGTGGCTTATGCTGACAAGGGTGTCAGGAGGTCCGCCTGTAGGTGACAAGGTAAGTAAGAGAAGAACTCTGGATATGCCTAACCTTCCCCTAGAGTATGTTGGCTTCCACAGTGACCGGATACTTTAGCTGAAGGACTTCAGAAAGATATCCATGTAAATTGGTTAATGTATTCCTTTTGAAGGAATTGCTTGTCCTCTAAGTACTGGAAAGGTGAGCAGCAGCTGACAGAAATGAGGTGGAATTTACTTGGATCTTGCTCAGGGAGCTGAGTGGCTCTGAAAAAACGGGGAACACCTAGGCCTTCATCTGATGGACATGAGCACTCAAAGGGAATCACATGACATTCAAAAAGGATGGCAAGTGCCAAGGTAGGTTAGAGGAAGCAAATATAAACTTCAATCATTTAATGATTTTCCTAAGAGTTTAGTAATCTGCCATGTAATGACTTTAGTTACTTAACTATTGCATTTCAATTTCATGTATACACCTGGAAGATACCTTTCTCTCTTCACCCCTCCTTCCTTTCCCTTTCCCTTTCTCTCCCTCCCTCTTCCCCATCATTTCTGACATGCAAACACACATGCACACATGTGAACATACACCCCCTTAGACTTCTGGGTGCACAGGTTAAGGAACCAGGCATGCAAATTCACAAAAGTTCACTAACCAAAACTGAAGATCAGTAGCATTAGAATGCTTCAGAGTTCAAACGTCAGGAGTTTTGTGGCCCTTAGTAACTCAAGAGAAGGGATTAGAGTGGAGTACCTTAGAATTTCAAAAAAGAGGTAGACAAAGAAAGCTTTATACTGGGAAAGTACCCCCTGCCCTTCATGTTTTTCATCTTCCATGTAAATAGGGAAAAATCTTGCTGACTTCCATTTGAGGAGTATGGACAGATGCATTAAACATTGAGGAGAAGGCTAACTCACTAAATTTCCCTCTCACAATGCCCGCTGATATTTGACAAGCCATTCATCTATTTACCGTTAAAAGACATTTCCATGGGCTCTTTCCTCTTAACCAATATTAAAATAATTGTAAAAAAGAACACCAAGGACACAGCTGGCATGACAATCCCTGTGTTTTACCACCAAATCAGAATGGCTGACATGGAAAACAGAGTAACAGATGGTGGAACAGATAGCCAGAGGCACAAGTGATTTGCTCAAGGTCATAAGAATTTTGCACCAGAAGTAGAAACAAAACCCAGAAAGACCTTGAATCAAAATGCTACTGTTTGCATATCTCTTTTCATTGAGGAATAAAGTTTCAATGAATCAGTTAAAGGATAATTATACCACAGCTACAGTTCTTTATTAGATCCAATTATGGAAATGACAGTTTTGTTGGAAGAAAGGCAAGTAGCCCACTTTGCCTGACTCTGTTCTATGGAGTGTAAGGACACAAGACGGGAATAAATGCTTTGTGTTCCTATGTGCCATTTTAGGCTATTAGATTGTGTTATTTAGGCATTTGATTCATGAATATGTGTACAATAGGATTGGTCAGGTTGACATTTTCGGTAGATTTCCCTGACATTAGTATACAGAATGAATTGAGTAGTGTAAAAGGGGAAAGGACAGGGAGACTGTCCTCAGGGAGGATAAGTTGTAGGACTCTTCAGGCACAGAGGTTAAACACAAGAAGAGGCTGAACTAAAGCTAGAACTTGGAGGGTGACATTCTCCCTGCAGAGACCGAGAATGATATTGACCTTGTTGAGGATAAGAGTGATACAAGCAGGGTGTCTGATGGGAGTGTCCGGGAGGAAGGTTCATTTTTAAAGCTTGGAGGGAAAACACAAATTGGGCTCCATCAAAATTTAAAACTTTTGCCCTTTGAAAGACGCTGTAGAAGAGCCACAGACCAGGGGGAAATATTTGCAGAACATATATCTGATAAAACACTTATATAGAATATATAAAGAACTATCAAAACTCAGTAATGAAGAAACAAACATCTTGATATATCTATTTTGAACAGACACTTTAGCAAAGAAGGCATGTAGATGGCAAGTAAACACTTGAGATAATTTTCTCTTCTGGTGAGTGCTTATAAACAGTGGGCCGGGAGCACTATTAACTCAAAATAATCATAATCATATCATACAATTAAATAGTGCTTACAATTTGCCAGACACCGTTTAAAGCACTGTGCAAACATTCAACTCACTTAATGAGTTAATAGAGTAGGGTTTAATAAACCATTTTATAGATGAAGAAACTGAGGCACAGAGAGGTGAAGTCACTTACCCAAGGTCACACAGCTATTAAGTGGCTGAGTCCAGACCTGAACACAAGCATCAGGTTCCAGAACCTGTGCTCTTGGCTATGACTATTTGTTACCTCTCCAATTACCAACAAAAATATGTTGAGCATCTCCTGTGTCCAGTACTTGGTCATACACTCTAGAGTCATAAGGAACTGATTAAATACAGTTCCTTTCCTAGAAGATCTTAACATCTAAACAGAAAGATAAGTCTATGTATACCAAACACTTGACTGCATCTAATCATGATACAATTTCACAGTCAGAAAATAGACAATAAACCTACAGAACATCATAATCACTTGTTTGAAAGACAGGGTCTGACTATGACAATTAGTGATTACTGAAAGCATTATAAGACCTCTATAATTTAATAATTTTTCAAAGAAAAACAGATTAAGTAGAGAAGAGCAGAATTTGAAAGAATTCAAATAAGAGGTAGGAGTTTGAACATTTGAAAAAGAATCTTCTTGGATCTTTAATACTGCGATAATTGTCAGCAAAAATATTTATTAAGCATCTCTTTCATGCTTGGCAGAATCCTTTTGTTTTAGATTATCCTTAACTACTGTAAACAAGGATGATCCCTGTCCAAACATGACAATGACCTAATATAAATACCTCCTTATGTTAGAACTGCAGCTGTCAAGTGAGCTGAAACAATTTCTGGTAGCCAGCTATTATTTCAACAACACTAAAGACCCATCTTTAAGAGCCCTGAGTTACTGGGGTTTTTTTCTTCTCAGTTGGTAACATCTCTTTTCCCAGAATGAAAACCGTGCAAGAAGATGGAAGCAAGGAGATAAGCAACAGACATCTTTCTTAATTAATTGACTCTGATTAAAAGAAAATAGTGTTTTTGAAGCTGTAGCTACAGAAGTCAGCCTGTGAGACATAGCATCTTCTAAGTCTCAGATTCGAGCAGCCTGGAAAGTAGCCAAATGCGTGCTTCTAACAACAGCGACCATGCAGGGGGCAGGAGAGAGAAAGGAGAGAGAGAGTGAGGAAGGGGAATGAAGAAAGAAACGGAGGAGGAAAAGGGGGAGAAAAAACCAACAAACAGAGACAGAGACAGAGAATGAGAGAAATCGTGGGAGACGCCAGAGTGAAGGATAGGAAGGAGGAGGGGATGTAAAAGGCAGATTTTTATTGGAGGCAATTGAAGTGGTTGCTATGAGACCCGTTCGAGCAAGAGGACCAGCAGCGAGCCCGACGCTGATGGTTCTTACCTCGTACTAAACCTTTCTTTTGACACAGTTTTAGAGTTGCTTAGTATCTGAGCGAGCACCTGACACGGGCGGGCGACTTTTTCTTTCTTTTTTCTCCTCCCGTCTCTCGGGTAAGATGGAGGTAGAAAACGAAGCCAGCTGCTCCCCCAGCCGTGCATCAGGAGGGTCCAGAGAGTACAAGGTGGTAATGCTGGGAGCTGGGGGAGTTGGTAAAAGCGGTAAGTTTTAATTCCAAATGCTGGGGAAGGAGGGAGCTCTGGAGAGGCAACTCTATAGAGTGAATACTGATAATAATGATAATAATAACGTCGTGGGGGGCTAGCTAGCTGTAGCAGTTAAACACAAGTATCTGACAGGATGTTTAAAAGTAATAAGGACTGCTGAAGAGATGTAGACGAGTCAGAATGAAAAGACAGCCAGTGATAATGTATAGAACTTAAAGAACATTTTTTTCCTTTGATTTCTTGCTGGGTGATATTTGATCATAATTTATATGTCCTTTTTAAAGTTAATAACATGATATTTATGAAATAGCCATGGTATCGGGAAAATATGCTCCTGTTCTCAAAAATACTCACATGAAGCAAGAGGTGCTATGATAGTCAATGAAACACACATACGCAAACACAGACACACAGGAAGGATTATTAGTGCTGACTGTTGTGTTTGTTTCTTGGATTGGGATATTCCTGTCCCCTTTTCCTTGTCTCTGATCTAACATAGTATGGTGCGGTCTTTGAAAGCCTCATGAGGAAAGTTGGTTTTTGAAAGTGACAGGGGTTGAAGGAATGGTATTCTTTGTGGGACCTGTGCAGGGTGATCAAACCAAATTTTGTGGTTAACAGGTTTAGAAGAGAAAGCTACATGCTTAAAGGGATATGGGATGCTAATGGAGGTAAAGACTGGTAAATTTGTTTTGCTACATTTAAAAAAAAAAAAAACCACAGCAGAAGTTGTCAGTGGTCAGGTTTCTTGAGGGGCTCAAAAGGCCAAATATAACAAATTCAAACAATAGATAGGTAACAGTGTTTGAGGCTGATCAAAAGGTGACTATCTTGGGGCTATGGTTATCACTAGAAAATAAAAAAGTAAATATAACTTTTTATATAAATTCAAAAAGATCCCCATGAGGGATACATCTGTGGGGATGCCAGAAGAAATATTAGAGTTAACATGGACAAAATATGTATATATAGTATATATATGTATATATATACCTTTATATATACATATATATAATATATATATATCTTCCATAGTTTTGTGCTTGACAAAAAGATTCAAAGTTGAGGCCAACATTCTTGGTGTAAGAAATATCCCCACCCCAAAAAAGTTGCAAGGTTTGGTAGTGAGTCCACAGGTGGTAAGAAAGTTGATCAGTAAAGAAAGGAGAATAGGGGGCGCCTGGGTGGCTCAGTTGGTTAAGCGACTGCCTTCGGCTCGGGTCATGATCCTGGAGTCCCGGGATCGAGTCCCGCATCGGGCTCCCTGCTCAGCAGGGGGTCTGCTTCTCCCTGTGACCCTCTTCCCTCTCGTGCTCTCTATCTCTCATTCTCTCTCTCTCAAATAAATAAATAAAATCTTTAAAAAAAAAAAAAAAGAAAGGAGAATAGGGAGTGAGACTCTAGGAAACAACAAAGGTAAAGAGGTTAGAAAAAGAGGAAGAGACATAAAATTGAATGCCCCCCCACATCACCCCCCTAAAAAAAAAACACCATGAGGGATTACTATAAAAAGAAAAGAAATAGGTGAATCTGAATTTGGTCAATCACTAAAGGCTTGGTCTAAGTGAGAAAAATAACTCATCTCTTCTCATAAGGAAATGTGAAGTAAAAAACTTTGCAGCTGGGTAAGAATGAGGAATTTTCCTTTTCTTCTTCTTTTTTTTAATGTAATGCTTTGAAGGGGGAAGAATCACACTTGATCTTAGCAAAAGGCCGAGAAGCGACGAAGGGGAAGAATCAAAATAGGTGAGGATTAGGGAGGGAGGGAAAGAAGGAGGAAGGATAAAGAGAAAATAATCCATGCAAAATAAAAGTAGCTTTTGAAAGAATATAGTCAGATACAAGGAGGAAGAACAATGTGAGAAGAAAATAGGAGAGAAACAGGTCTAAGAAGAAGGCAGGAGAGGAGTCAAAGGAAATGCTACCAGCAGTCTGTGAGGTCAGAGAGATGCTGCAAAAGCCCCACAGCGTGCCTGTGGATTACCTTTGCTTGCTGCCTGGGTATTTTCCCGTTTCCCCAGGAACTTGGGGGATGTGGGAATAGAGTGACTGGTTTTTAGTCATCTATTCCATGGAGCTGGACTGCGGAGAGAGAAGCTGTAGGATAGGGTATCCTTAAGCAATATACTTACCCTGGAGGTGGTATTATGTCTAGTGTTTTGACCTTCCCCATATACTATTTGTACTGACTAATCATTGTCACCTTCCCAATAACCAGACATTTTTGACATAATGAAATGTTGGCAGAAATTGTTGACATAACAAAATTCTGGGTTGCTCTCACCTTCACTGTGTATATTAAATAGTTGAGCAAAACTTTTTCAGTGTGATTAACACAGGACTAGCCAGCTCACCTCTGAGATGGTTAAGAATAAAAGAGGGTTATTAGTTCTGTTGTGCTGTTACTTTAGAGAGAATATAATTCATAGGACAATTCCAGGTCCAAAAAATGCCGTCTTTGTGGCTAAACGTTGGGAATCAGAGTGATGGAGTCACATCTTCCTCTTGAGCTTTGCCCCTGTGATTCATTTGGTGTTAACAGTATATAAATATTCAGGCACTGATTCTCAACATTAACCTCTTTTGAAAGTTAAAATGTTTTTTTTCAAATGAACTAATTTTTTTAAATAAAAAAGCCACTTTTTGTATTGCTGAATATCTGGAACAACAGAGCCCCAAATTACTTTTCTTCCCACAATTTCAATGGTTTATGTGAAAGAATTGTACAAACCTATTAAGATGGGTTGTATGAAGGGATTTCAAGGAGATATCTGCTGTTCTGAAGAAACGAAAGAAGATGTATCAAGCTATCATCTGTTTCTAATTCTGAGTCATTCTGAGTCTGCCTTGAACATAAATGAGAAACTCAATTTACTAGAACCATAATTTTTAAATGAACAGAATCTTGGAGATTGTCTATGCTTACTGTGAAATTAGTTTTTTTTTTTTTTTTTTTCCCCCGTATCCATATTTTACTAAGACATCCTTTGGTGAGTAGGAAATTTTGGAAGGATTTGCAACTTCACTGAAACAGGAATTCCCACAAGATTTAAAATGTATGGGCAAATAACTGTACTGCGCCTGAGAAATCTCAAACCACCAATCAACAAGTTATTGAGCAAGTACTATGCATGGGCCCTGTGCTAGTTCCCATAGAGAGGAAGCAAGAAGGAAGTGAACATTCCTGTGGCAGATATGGAAACATGGTTTTCATGCTCATCTCCAATCTCCACAATCTAAATAGCTGTGGCCAATTTGCAAACAGAAAAACTGAGTCCCAGGGTGACCACTTGTGCTTGGTCATGGAGGTAATAATAGATTTCTGTGACGTTTTACCTGACTCTTCTACATTCTATTTAACGCCCTAGAAGGAAGAGCAAAGAGTTCTACCACTTACTATCAAGAAGAAAATAGGGCGCCTGGGTGGCTCAGTTGGTTAAGTATCTGACTCTTGGTTTTAGCTCAGGTCATGATCTCAGGGTCTTGAGGTGGCACCCCACGTGTGGCTCTACGCTGAGCATAGAGCTTGCTTGGGACCCTCTCTCTCCCTCTGCTCCTCCCTAACCCCCATGCTCTCGCTCTCTCTAAAAAAAAAAACAAAACGAGAAAGAAAGAAAGAAAATAGGCCTGTTGGTAATGCATTCTCTACCTCTTGAATGTTATATCTAAAAGAAATTTCTACCATCTAGACTAACATTCTTATTTATGTATCTATACCTTTTTTATCTTTAAATAAAAGTACACAAACATATCTTTAAATAAAAGTACACAAACACGTTATTTATAAATAAAATATCTTTATCACATTTACATTTATGTAATTTAAAGTTATACCTAATATTATCCAAGAGTGTTATAAATACTGAGAAAACAGGATAAACAAGAAAGAGTCCCCACCCTATTTGAAAGATGGAGGAACCCAGACCCGGGAAGTTGAAGGGACTTGCCAAATTCATGCCACAATTGTGGCAGAGTCACATCTGCAATACAACCCTCCTGAACCCCTTGAATCTGTTTTTACTCCATATCCAAGTTTTTACACAGGGTATTGTAAATAAAAATTGGATCAATTACCCAATGAATTTGGTGTGAATTAGGCACATTCAAGCCTCCATCTTTTTGTTCCATTGCCTACCATCCCCTCCCCTCCCTCAAAACAAAGAAAAATAATAAAATCTCACAGCTGTGGTTTAAGAATTTAATGGAGTCGAAGCAATCCTTGTAGCTGTTTTAAACATGAACATTTCGCTGTCTCTGTAGTTTGAAACATAAGGGCTTTTGCTCCATGACAGAGCATGGCTAGTGTCTGCTTTCTTCCCCTGCATTCCCGTCTGGTTCTTCCAGCTCAGACTCAAATTATTCATCAGATCTTATCCAATAATAATAAGATCTTACTTTCCAAGATAGATTTTTCCTCCTCTGTTTTATGACCTGAATTGAGGATAAAATAATTTGAGGCTAGCAGGTCATCTATTCCCTGTGTTCAGACAAGGCATCCGAGGCACAGAATTATTGATTTTTGTCCAAGAGGATACAGAAGGAAGTAAGAAACAGGAAAGTAACTCACGTTTTCTAACTCGAAATTGTTATCCATCAGATTTCGTGAGAAAAGTAGATAACGTGTTCGAATATCAGATGAGATTGACATAGACTTCTCCACTCCCTAGGACACATTTTGGAATTACCTTGGTGAAATTTTATCAGGGGTGAAATATGTTTGAAATAGTTGAGAGAGGGTGGTGTTCCTCACTGCTATTCCAGCCATGACCCCTGCCCTCTGGGACCTTACCCTCTCATGGGGGGAAATATATTGTATACTACAAACTGATGTTTATAGTAGGCCTCTGACTAAGAACTCTGGAAGCTCAGGGTAAGCGATGGCTAAATCTGTATGTAAAATCTGAGAAGGAATCTCAGCAGAGGTGATACTTGAATTGTGTATTAAGGGATGAACAGGATTTCTTGAAGTTGAGAAGGAAAAGTACAGAGAAAGTGGGGGGTGGAGAGGAAGAGAATTTAACAGGAACAGGGCACGCAAAGAGAAAAAGCCATGTGAGGGCTATCACAATAATGGAGGGCTCTTGATAACTTGGTATCTTTGGGGACATTTGGAAAAATCTCCCCTGAGTCACGCTTTCAAACTGTCTCAGAAAACTGTGAAAACTAAGACCAAACAAAGCAAATAAGCTGAAAGCATAAAAAGTTTTAGGGGGCTCAGAATTCATTAGAATGCATCCGTTGTGAATTTTTTTATTAAGAGGAAACTCATTTGTAAAATAGGCAATCCTACTCTGCCCCACACTCTCCTGCAATTTGTCTGTTTTATAGATTGAGTTTTGTGAAGCAGGATTTTATAAAATGAAAGCAATAACAATATTTTCTGAGGTAAACAGGAAGCAGCACAAAACCAATTCCTTCAACCACAATGAACTGGTATAAGCAGGTAGAAAATCGAGCCTTTATCTGATGAATTAAATCAAGGCAAACAATCAAGTGCATCATCCCTGTCCCTAAGGCTCTGTGTTTTACCTCATTAGCAGAACTTTGGATCTGACAAAGCTGAATAATTGCCATGTCATGACCATGTGTTATTTGAACCCTCTGAATTGCAAAAGCAAAAGAAAAAATAAACAGGGAAAAATTAAAAGATTTCAAGACTTGGCAGCCCTCTGCTCTCACCCTTAATTGTCAAAACCCTAATCATACTGCACATCATCACTCACCACAATCCTGTCAGCAAGAATTGGCCAAGAGGTCCAAGTAAGTTTCAGTAGAAAAGTAAATTGGGAGCCACTGGCTCAAATAACGAGTGAAAGTGTAATTCGGGTAAAAGATGTTGATGAACAATATTTCCACGATTATAAGCACTCTATAGATTTTAAACTGATAAAAAAAAAGACTTAGTACCATCCTATGTCCTTATCAGAAAAAGGGCCTGGAGATTAATGAACTTGTATTGATCCCTGACTACCCCTATGCTGCTGGGTGCCTTACACGTACCCATTCACTTTGGAGCCTCAATGGCCAATGATCTGTTGCATTCACCTGACCCCATTTACTCCTCATCTCAGCCTTGTGAGGTAGACATTAGTGTCTGCACTTCATACATGAGAAAACTGGGCCCACAGAAAAAAGTAATGTGCCCAGAGACACAGAGATACGAAATGATGAGCCCGAGGCCCCCACACATCTTTCAGTTCAGTGCTCACACTATTTTCATTTTCCCACGCTGAGAGTTTTCATTGTATTTCTTGAGGAGATGGTACAATGAACCTGAGTTCTGACTTCAGCTGAATCTTTATAGATATATTTCAGACATCAGACAAAATCATAGACACCAAAGTACATGGCAAATTTTAATTTTATATAGAAACTATAGAGAGTGTTACCCTGATGAGGTACAGCCGGGGGAGGATGGGATGTTCTGACCCAACAAGGTTTAGGCACCAAGGACATCTTGCGTTCTGGTTCATTCTGAGACCTGTGGGGGCCTCAACCACATAGGGAAGTGATGACAAGCCCCTCAGCTTGACAAAATCAAGTAACACAGTAATAAGAAATCATTAAAAACTGGAATTATGTTAATGAAGAAAGTAAATGGGGTGCTGGATATATCAGGTGGATTTTTGAAATCTCTTGGGTGCTGATCTGTTTTAGGGAGAATATTTTCTCTATATGTGTATATTACAGAGTAATTCAAAGAAACTCCAGGTTACAAATGGGAAATAACCTTCTCTGTCTTTTATTTAATAAGAATGGAGGGTGTGTGTGTGTGTCTGTGTGTGTCTTGCATGTGTGTGGTCTGTGTGCCTAGACCTATGAAAGGCCCAGAACTATTACCAAGAATGACAACCCTCACCCTGTCTAGCAGTGTGAAAGGGATGTGAGAACAGAGAACTGTCGTGCAATGGGGTAGGTGCAAAGGGAGAGATGCACACATGGTATTTTGAAAACAATGTGCACTGTGGCTCAAGAAGTGAGAGGAACCTCCTATAGGTGGCTTAGCTGCTCAGCTACAGCACTGGAACCAGAAGCCTCCTGACTTCAAGGATGATGGGTTTTCCCATTGAACCATGCTGCCTCTTATAAACCAGCATAAATTCTGCTTCTCTTAATTGGAAGCTAGGCTGCTGAGGGTGATTATTGTGTGTGTGTGTGTGTGTGTGTGTGTGTGTGTGTGTGTGTGTGTGTCTTTGCAATGTGGTGGCATCATGAGTGTATGTTCTCTGATGGAGGGCCATCCTCTGCATTGCTTACAAGCATGTCTGAAAGTCTCTGATCCCTGAATCTGGCTGTTATTTACAAGGTCCAGCAATGTTCTCAACTCAACCCCTTGGGTTTTGCTCATAAATGGCAGCTCTCTGAGGACCATCCCCGAGCAGTGCCATCTGCTCTTCTGGTTCATCAGTGGGCACCAGTTAAGTGTCACTACTGACAATTGTGCTAGGTAATCCGTCCTGCCCTTTCTGTCTGCTCTGCCAACAGCATCACATTAGCATTGGAATAGGAGCTGTTCTGGTTTCCACACTTGCAGGTACTTGAGCTTCCCGTCACTGCCAAATGTATCAGAGAGAGAGCAGTATGTGCCAGATTCTCCCTGGAGTGTGCATGAAGCATGGAGCAGGCTGGAGGACGTTGGAGGAAGCTAAGGATGTTGTATTGAGAAGGGAATCGGAGATGCACAAGGTTGAGAATCCCAGGGAAAAAAATCTTGACTTGAACTAGAACAAGATTGTAGAGAAAATTGGTGGACTCAAAATGAGACACCATACAAGGATTTTTAAGTGGTTTGATGAGTTATGTGGTAGGCGAAGGTCTTTGTTCAGAAGATGGCTTGTACAGGGAAGGCATTGCTTGGGTGTTTGGGTAGTTACTTACTGAAGGGAGAAGGAAACCTTAGAGCGTTGATCACTCCATACTTTCTCTTCACACGCTTTAAAATGAGAAACATGTCAGTGTTGCCTGTGCTGAAGCCTGTGGACACGCACCAGGAGGGATGATTTTCGTTCTGTCCAAACTATGTCTCTTTCAGTTTCTTACCCCCAATGAAAATAATGTAAATTTTCGAGTCTTTAATGTGCCTGATTCTGTTCTAAGTGCTTTCTGCACATTATTTCATGGGATCCTCCAAGACACTGCAGTGTAGCTGGGATGATTTTCCTTAGATTACAGAGGAGAGAAGCGAGTCTTGGGGAGGCTGAGTAACTCGTGCAGGAACCCAGAACCTGTGGTTGCCCTGCAGGAGTCAGCCTCCACCACATCCTGTGCTTTGAACCATCGTGCACTAGACCGCTCACATCCCATGTTCTCCACCTGCCCTGGATCTGTAAGATGACGCCTCAGCGTAGAAATTATGAGAACAATGTGAACCAGAGGCTTGGGCATGCAGAAACCCAGACTTGTGTTTTCTCATCTGTAAATAAGGATAACACCAATACTAACTGCAACGACTCATACTTGAGTATGTATGTATAACAAAACCTCACACATGATAAGTGCCAGATAATGCATGTAACATAAATGGATAATTTATCTTTAACTACTTGTCCTTAATAGCATTTGAACTTGCAGGGGCCACTCAAACTCTGAGTCTCTGTTTTCCCCATCCAAAAATAAAATGACATTATTTAAAATTACCTCAGAGGGCTGTTACATGGATATTAGAAAATATTAAATACCGTGAATTATAGTGCCCAAGATATTCCAATGTCATTAAATCCCTTGCTTGCTGTCCTCCTTCCTTCCCTCCTTCCCTTCCCCCTCTCCCACAGCTCCACCTAAGGCAGTTCACCTTAGTAGTGTAGGGGAGAGTTAATGGCAGATCTTTCAATGGGTTATAGGAAAATGTGATTTGGGTTGAATATTGTAAATGTGTCATTGTCTCTCTACTTACTCTATGCCTACTCTTGCTCTCTGTATCCTTATATGGATTAGTTGCAGCTTTAGTCTCTTGAGTAGCAATTTCGCTGACAATAATAATGGCGCTTTGCTAGTTACCCTAGTAAACAATCCCTGTATTCATCCTAACTGACGCATCACAGGCACAGACGCACCTCGCACCGCCTCAGAGAAAAACGATTTGAGGATTTGAGGACGATAGCCTGGCCTGCTATACTAGCCACAAGAGGTCTGCTTGTAGGGGCTACAGTTCATAACAGAGCAGACCTGTGCTTGAATTTGGACTGAAATTTGTTTCGTTAATACATGTGTTGTTTTAATACATTTTGAATAACGAGATGTTCCCTTTGTTCTCCACAGTAGCAGCTTTGCTACATTGAAATGGAGAGCCCTCTTTAATGGCTGTAGGAACAGCTAATAATAAGCTACACATATAGATTTTTGTTAAATGGAAGAAATCAGACTATTTAGAAGTACAAGGGGCACACCTGTTATTTGAAATTGAATTGTACTTTAACTAATTGGTCTCCTCCCATCATCTTTTAACCCATGTGGACAGCCCACTGCTTTCTGCTCCCCATTTCACCATCAGGGCAAATTGTCCATTTTGGTTTTCTCTTCTCCTGCTCAAACGTCTTCAGTGGCTTGCCCATTGCCAACAGGCTGACATCCAAAGTCCACAGGACTCCTGATGTGTGAGACCATGTGGGCCTGTCCATCAACTAATCATCAAGGAGGCATCCCCAAGGCTCGTCACATAGGGAGTGGCGTTGTGTTGGATGGCGCAGAGGAATCAATCCAGATAGGGCAGAAATTTGGGAACAGAGACAAATGTCGGAAGTCAGGAAGAATCAATGAGGGGCTGAAGTAGAAAATCAAGAAAACTTGTTAATGGAGTCCAGTGAAGTACAAGCATGAAGATCCAGAACCAAAGTTACAAACCCAAGGTGATGCAGAACTGTTATTTTATGTTCGTCCTGGTATGAGAGGATTTGTTGCCCTGCATCTCTCATTTCTCTCTTGGTCTCTCTGTCTCTGTGTCTCTGTCTGTCTCTCCCCCTCTATCAGTGTGAGCTATGCCCTGATCTAAAAAGACCCATACCTACCAGAATGATCTGTCTTCTAGACAAAGTATTCTACTTCTACCTCTCAAATTCTTGAGGCTTCTTCCCTATAGTGTTCATATAATTATTCCAACATAAGCTCTCTCTTCTTTTCTCTCAATTTCTCCAGTTTTATCTTTACTTCCAGATTCTGCAGAAGTATTGTCTGCTCCTTCATATCTTCCCAGTCTCCTTCAGTCTAACATTTGTCCCCTTACACTTAAAATTCTTTCTGACTCTTCATTTCATCACTGCTCACAACTCTACAGGTTCTTCTAGTGTCTGGTTTGTGGTCTTAAAATGTTATTTAAATCTTGCATTTTTATGTAACTTGCAGTCTTTTTATACTTGATCTCCCCATCGTGAATGCAAATTCCTGCAGGATAGGAAATAGATTTTATATGGTCTTTTCTCTCCCGTGAAGCCTATTTATAAATTCAATTTCCTTCTTTCATCTTTGAGAAAGGACAGGGAGTAAGACACCACGCTTATATAGTGAAATAAAACTAAGCAGTATTCTAAAATTCTGTGATGTGAAGAACCCTGGATATAGAGAAAGAAACTGGAACCAATAGTAGGTATGTGAACAGAGGGGAGACTGTGGCTTGGGAGGAAGCTAGGCTCAGGCTAGCATGAATACTCTTTGGTGACAATGCATTTGAAGATGAGAATAAGCCCACTCTATGTTTAGGATGCTCAGTAACACAAAGAGGTCAAAGTAAGGTTGTGGGCCAAAATTTGGCAGATAGGCAAGAATAACCAAGATGCATGTGCCATGTTGCCAGAAGTGATGGTGTGCTAGGCAGATACTGTAGAATCAGGAACAGTGCACATTCCTTGAAAGCCACATGACGGGGACAGTTGGCAGCTGAACACAGATGGAACACTGAAAATAACTCAGGTTTTATTTACAAAACCATTTTCCACCTGATACCAAGAGGAAGGTAGGGTGGAAGAAAAATATTTTATGAAATGTTCTCAGGGGCACCTGGGTGGCTCAGTCATTAAGCATCTGCCTTCCGCTCAGGTCATGATCCCAGGGTCCCAGGATGGAACCCCTCCTCAGGCTTCTCCCTCTGCACCTCCCCTTCCCCCTTCCCTTCCCCTTCTCCCTCCCCTTCCTTTCCTCTTCCCCTTTCTCCTCCCCTTCCCCTTTCCTCTCCCTTGCCCCTCCCCTTCCCCCTTCCTCCTCCCCTTCTCCCCTCTCCTTCCCTCTCTGCCTCCCCTGCTTGTGCTCTAGCTCTCCTGCAGTCACTCTCTCTTTCTCAAATAAATAAATAAAAATCCTAAAAGAAAAAAAGAAATATTCTTGGAAAACCTTAGTAAAGAGCCTGCAGAACTTTGTTTACTCCTGCATTTTTTAGTTCAAAATGCTTATTAACATCTTAGTGAAAAAATTTTTTCTTGATTAAGACTGAGAAAAACTGAGTTAGATTGTGATTATAACTGAATTCTAAAGCAACCACAAGTTTCCACATATTTTTCCTGTGAGGGTGAAAATCATCCCAGGTCATGATTTAATTTTGACAACCTCTACTCTAAAATGAAGGGAAGGAGGAACCCTAAAGAATAGCAGAGAATCACAGGACCAGATTATAATCAAGGTATCACACTTTCTTTCTGGTTTTAGGAAGCTCTAAAATCAAGAAGGCAAGATCCATTTCATAGGTAAAATCGTTGCTGCTATTAAAAGAAAAAAATGAAAAATTTCTGTGCTAGTACTGAGTCTCCCCCCCCCATTTTTCTCCCTGTTGTTTACCTACTTACTTCTTCCTATATGTTTGGTTATAATGAAAGAGCTTAAGCAATCTAATATCAGCTTTCATAATTTCTTTAGACCCACGCCACAAACACCTTTAATATTTTTCTGTCCTTCAAAAATGTATCTCCCACTTACTTCATTCATCACACAAAAGCAAATGGAAAACATTTTTACATAGAATACTCTGCTGTGACAAGTACACAAGTTATCTGCCTCTCTGAACTTATTTGCATTTTCCTTGAGTGTAATTCTGAGACAGCCCAGCATGTTTGAGACAGTGTGGACTTTGGGGATGAATAGACTTGCTCTGAAATTCAGTTCTGCTACTTGTAAGGTGAGTAACTTTGCTGATTTTTCTTTTTCTTCTTCCTGATTTCTCCATGTTGGAGGATCCAGGGTTTATTCCTGAATCTCTTACCTCATCTTTAATTTCTTAGATTATTTCATCCAGCCCTATGGCTGTCTTTATATATCTTTGTATCTTTAGATGAAATTAAATTAATTTTATATGTAGATTAAAACTGAAGGAGACATCACTAAAATGACTAAAATTAGAGAGTAACAATACCAAATGGAGACAAAGATGTAATAGGAGTATAAATTAATACAACCACCATGGAAAATGAGTTGGCACTATGTATTAAGTTGAAGAAATGTTTAAGTTGACCATATGATCTAGCAATTCTATTTCTAGCTACATATACCCAACAGAAACTCACATATGTGTGGACCAAGAGGCATGACCAGAGTGTTCCTAGTAGCATTATTCCTAATGTCCCCAAATTAAAAGTCTAAATCCCCAAAATGCTCATCTGTATAAGAGTGAAAAAATCAGTTGTGTTAGAATAGATTTAACATTACATATATAAGGTTTACATATATACACATGTCACAAAAGAAGGAACACCCATAAAATTTGGATACTAGTTGCCTGTTGAGGAAGGGAGGAGGCGGTTATCAAGAAGGGCATGGGGGACTCTGCAGTTCAGGAAATGCTCTTGTTTCCAGGTGGGTGGTGGTAGCATGAGTGTTCACTTTGTGATCAGTCATAGAATCGTAAAATTTTCTTTTGTGCACCTTCTTAAAGTATACTAAATTTCACAGAAGAAAAGATTTATGATGGTTTAAAACATTATAGCTCCATTCCAGACTTCTTTCCTGAACTCCAGTCGTGTATTCAACTCTCTCCTTGACATCTCCACTTAAATAGCTAATAGTAATTTCAAACTAAATCGGTCCAAAACTAAACCACTGATCTTCTTCCTAAACTTGTTTCATTTACAACTTCCCTCATATCGGTTGATGCCACCTCCATCTTTCCAGTTGCTCAGGCCCCAAATCTTAGGCTGCCATTGCTCCCCTCCTTCTCTCATACTTCCACATCCAAGTCAAAAGCCCTTCTGACTTTATCTTTTACATGTATCCAGAAGTCTCCTTTTCTCAAAACTCGGCTGTTACCACCTTGGTCCCAGGGACCATCTACGATCTGTCATCACCCTGGTCCCAGGTACCAATCTATAATCTGCAGGATTGCCCTAACTCTTCTTCATGCTTCTTCATTACCCCCTGTCATTTATTCTCAACACAGCACTTACAGTGGTCCTTTTCTTCACATTCCATATATAAGTCATATCATATAGTATTTGTCTTTTTCTCTGTGACTTATTTCACTTAGCTTAATACCCTTAATAAGGTCCATCCATATTGTCTCAAATGGCGAGATTGCTTTCTTTATGGCTGAATAATTTTCTGTTGTGTGTGTGCATATGTACACACACACACACGCGCACACACACACCAGTTTATCCATTCATCCACTGATGGACACTTAGGTTGTTTCCACATCTTGGCTGTTGTGAGTATTGTTGTAACACACCTGAAAGTACTTTCATTGAGATTCATTAATTTTCTTTGAGAGTGATTTAATCTCAAAGATAAATACCCAGAGGTGAGAGGGCTGGGTCATCTGGTGGTTCTATTTTTAATTTTTTGAGGAACCTCCACACTGTTTTCTGTAGTGGCCGCACCAATTTACATTTCTACCAACAGTGTAAAGAGATGCCTCTTCTCAGAGTGGTCCTTTTAAACTAAAATTCAGATTTTATTTTTCCTGTGCTTACAACACTGCCATGGGCCATGTTTCACTCACAGTGCTCTTAGTGGCCCTTGTCACTTCTCTGATCTGCCTACCATCTCTCTTGCTTTCTGCCACAGCAACACCAGCTTCCTTGCTGTTCCTAAAATATGCCAGACATGCACACTTTCCCCTTAAGGCCTCTTTCTAGCTTTTTCCTCTTCCTAGAATAATTTTCCCCAGATATCTGCTCGACTTGCTCTATTTCTTTCAAGATTGTTCTATTGTTTTTGTCTCAATGAGCTTATCCTGACTAGCTTATTTTGTCGAAAATCTAACCTGCGTATAACACCTCCTTATAATATTCTTTTCTTGGGTCCATTTTTTTCTTCATATAGCACCTATTATTTTCTAACTCAATTATTTATTATGTTATTGGTTATTGTTAGCTTTCCCCAACCAGGATGTCTTTGTTCTCTCAAGTTCCCTGTGCATCCATGAAATAAAATTACCTAAACTTGAGAGGACTCCATTTATCTCTAACGCACGGATAATAATGCCACCCTTGCCGGGGAATTGTAAGATTCAAGGTAGTTGCAACGGAGATGAGAAGTAATAAGATTCTGGGTAGTTTTTGAAAGAAATGTCAAAAGGAAAGGAAAGAATTGATAGGAAACGGTTGTTGGCCCAAGCAATTAGAAGGGTGTTTTTTGCCATTGAGTGAAATAAGATTATTATATATAAAGTTCTTGGCACTAAAAACCCAGAAGCTTATTTTCTCTCTCCTTTTTAAAAAAGTTTTATTTAAAATCTCTAAGTAAACTCTACACCCAACACGGGGCTCGAACTCACTACCCTGAGATGGAGTTGCATGCCCTTCTGACTGAGCCAGCCTGGTGCCCTTCTCTTAATCTTATGTAGCAAAAGAAAGTATACATAGCTCTTGACATTGTAAAGAGACACAACATAGACCCATTTATAATCACTAGATGCTTATATTCCAGTTGGGTTGGAGACCTTTTCAAACAGAACTTATATTGTAGGTCTGATACGAAGATTAAATCCAAATAAAGCAGTGGTCATCCTTAGAGTAGGTGTTTGATAAATGTGTGAAATTCTTCTTTATATTAATAAAATGGCTCATAGTTGAGGTAAGAAAGAGAAACATTAATAGGTATAAGGTAAATATGCAAATTTACCTTTACACATTCTACTGGAAACAGAGTAAATAAAAACATATTTATAGGTTATAGTAATCTTGGAGATTTTTCTCTCTTAAGGAGGTTTTTGAACCAAACTATTCATGCATTTAATATGCGGCTTAGATGTATTGAGCTCTTGCTTTCCAGCCATTGTTCTGGGAACTGAGAAACACAGTTTCCACCCCTCCCTTCACAAAAGCTAGCATAATGGTAAAGAGAGACTGGGAAAATTACCATCACCAAAACTTTAAAGCTGATATTGGTGTTCACTTTTCCGCTTATCTTTTCCACACAAATGTGCGTTAGGTGAGTGAGACAGAACCGAAATAGAAAATCAGAAATCTCCATCCTCAGCTGTCCTTTTTGGATCCTTTCTTGTCACAGTCTTTCCCAATAGCATGGAGGTTTCTCCCAGGGGCATGGCCCACCTGTCACCTTCTTTCTTCCTATTTCACCTTCTCTCTTTCATCCCAAACACCCATGCAACTGTTCACTCATCCAAGGCTAGGTTTGTTTTGTACAGTGCTAAAGAGCACATTTCTGAAATCCTGTTCCAACATTTGAACGCTGGGTCATTCACTTAGTAGTGCTGCAATCTTGGGCACATTCCTTGGTGGGTCTGTATCTCACTTTCCTTCACTGTCAAATAGGAAGGATGATACACTGGTCTTGCAAGGAATTAATGCATGTATTTCCAATGAATTAATGAGCATGAAGTGCTTAGAGCAGTACCTGGCACTTCTACGTAAGTGCTAGCTACTTTGTGATCGCTGTCACTCTTCTCACCATTATTATTATGTCTTTCCAAGAACCTATTCCATCTAGTTCAGGCTGAGGACTGGGTTTCTACTTTTTGTCCAGTGCTGAGATGACTTCCATTTCTCCTTATTCCCAGAAAAGCATTTCTCATTTACTTCCCTACCTGTAACAACTGCTATTTGAGGTTTAAGGTAAACATTTTGTGTAACCCTGAGCAAATGGGCTAGAGTGATGGGGACCCAGGGCCAGATTTTCTAACCAGTTTCTAGGGAAGCAGGTGGCTGCTGAATCCCAAGCCTCCAGTACTTTTCAGAAAGCAAGAGACATATTTCTACCCTTTTTGAAAACTCTCTGTTTGACCGTAAAGAGTCGCTGCCTGGAATCATCCCAAACACTCAAAGAAGAACTTTCTAATACTTTTTCCAACACTGCAAGCTTTTGTCTATCATTTTAAGTAAAAAACCCCATGTACAATGAGATTTTAGAATCAAATGAGTTCAAAGGAGAAGTAGAAAAGCAAGGGTAGCTTCAATAGTCTGTTCAGTTTGAGCTTATCATGGAAGGTCACAGCTCGTACGTGTCTCTGGGTTGCTCTCCATCACTTCTGGCATGTGCAATTATTTTTAATTTTCACATTTTATAGCTAGCACTTGAGCTATACCAGCTAATCCCTATCTAACTAATAAGGTCCTCTGCTTCCACCTTTATTGATTAATTATCTGTTGGAGTTTTTAATATCCATTTGTGTTTAATTTGCTGATATTAAAAATGCCTCATTCCTGAAAGTGATGAATGGTCTTCCAAAGGATAGGACTCTGGTTTTGATTTATGTAATATTGAGTTCACTGGAGTCTAGCTGGAAACCTGCCATGGGAGATCATTGTAATAAAGAGCCCAATAAGGGATACTCTTCAGGTCTTTGAGAGCTTGCCTACTGCCAGTGGATAAACTGTTTTGCTTTGGTTTGGTTTTTCACCCAGATTTCCATGTAGATCCTTTAGCACCAACTTCCAGAAGATGCCCCCAGTGGGACCTGTCTCCTAAACAAATTTTATGCATCCCTACCTAACTTTTGCATAAGTAGTCATCCTCAGTGACCCAGGTTCAATGACCTTCTAGAATTTTCTCTGCCTATTTAAAATCCATTTGTTCTTGAAGAACCAGGAGGTGAACATCCAGACCTACTATAATTTATAAACTTGTAATTTGTCTTCCTCTCAATATTCCTAACTTTACTAGAATAGCTATACTCTTCATTTAACACTTAACATATTTGGATTTATATGTTTAACTTTCTCTGTGTATGTCCTACCCATTCATTATACTACAAATTCCTTAAGTTAAAGTCTAGTTTAATATTTTAACTATGCCAATAGTTCTTGAAATGTGGTCTCCTGGTCCTTAGTGGCTGTAGTATCTGAGTACTTGTGAGAAATGCAAATTCCCTCCCGTCCCAGGTCTACAGAATTAGAAGGAAGCTCTGAGGTTGGGACCCAGGAATTTGTACTTTATTTTTTTTTAAGATTTTATTTCTTTATTTGAGAGAGAGAGAGCGTGAGAGACAGCATGAGAGGAGAGACAGTCAGAGGGAGAAGCCAACTCCCTGCTGAACAGGGAGCCAGATGTAGGACTCGATCCAGGGTCTCCGGGATCATGACCTGAGCCCAAGGCAGTCGCTTAACCAACTGAGCCACCCAGGTGCCCAGGAATTTGTATTTTAACAAGCTGTTTTGGTAATACTGTTATAAACTCAAGTGTGAACACCAAACTTGTCCTGAAATTGGCTGCACATAAGAATCACCTGGGAGAGTTTTTAAAATGCATACCATTCCCAGCGATTTGGATTTTACTTGGTCTGGGGTGCAGCCTGGACATTGGGATATTTTCAAAGCCCCCCACATGGTTATATTGTGCAATATTTGGGAATCAGTACTCTGTATCACATTTCTTTTTTTTTTTTCCCATATCTTCTTGATTGTCTTGGTAGGTCATGTGTTTCTAAGAATGTATCCATTTCTTCTAGGTTATCTAATTGGTTGGCATCTAATTGTTCATAGTAGTCTCTTAGGATTCTATACGTTTCTGTAGTATCAGTTGTAATGTTACCACAAGGCTTTTTTTCTCTCCCAGAATGGCCAAGGTTAAGCATGTACTAGAGACTCATATATTTGTTAGTTAAAGCAGTTAAAATTACCCATTTTAACTAACTTAATAAAGATTTTAAATATCTTTAATGACCAAACCAACATGATTTTCAAACCATTTTAGATATTATTATAGTCTGACAAAAGAGAGAGAGAAAGGCAGGAGTATATCTCCAGCAGTCACCAAAACATAATACATATAACATGTTTTCCTGGTAGCACATATCTTTGAATGGAACAAAAATGAGTACACATTATTGTTACTTGAACAGGAATTTGGCATGTTATGAAATAATCTTTACAATCCTATGATATGATGAACATGCTTTGCTTTTCTTAAAAATGTGGATTCATTTTTAGGTTTAGGAGCACTGTCCCCCTTCTAAATCTCAAAGGATAGTGTTTAATAACCTGACAAGGGTGAACATGATCTGTGCCTCAGTTTTATGAATTACTAACATATGGACCATGAAAATTCAAATAGGCCAAATTTTATAGTTCTCTTTAATTCTTCTGTGTCTGTTTGGGGAGGGCTGATCCAGACAGTCTTAATTAGAAAATGTTCTTTCCTGGACCTCCCGACAGACTGTAGGTACATACTTGTTGACGCATAGGTGTCTATATTCATTCCTTTGTTTTCTTCTTCCCATATTTTTTTCCAATGTGAAATGTTTTCCCTGCTCTGCTTATTCTGGTTTTTGAACGCATAGCCCATAAGAGACTTTTCTTGATTATTGATATCTCTGCAAAGTTTTGATTATTGTAAATGTAGATGTTGTGTATAAATATTCACTGTGTCTTGTAAATCAGAATCTCTCAACTGAGAGTCAAGGGAACAAACATCTCCTAATTTTAAATTCCTTACCTTTGACATTAGAGGGAAAGAAGTGGAGTAAATAATATCCAAATTCTGTATACCTTTTTTTCAGAAATAATAATGTTAGCTATCTTGTCCAATCAAACTGTCTTGGCAATTGAGTTAAATACTTAGAATCTACATCTTTGAAGTATTACTCAATCAGCCAGTGCATGAAGTCATACTGCAGATAAATGCATAAATAGATATTAGAGATATAATTTTCCTTATGCCATTTTGGTTTAGATAATATGATTACATTAAATTTTAAATGAAGTTTGTCTTTTTACATATGAGCTGGTGGTTTGAATACATTTTCTCCAAAGCAATAAGCTTTAAATTTATTTGTGTCTTTGTCTATGTTTTCGTACTAGATCTACCACCTCAGTTTTTCTAATTGATGGGAACCATAACTTGTTAATTTATGTCTGTTATTTTGAGTTATTTTTAACCCCTCATTTCTTGGAGCTATCTCTCCATATGCCATTCCAAAGATCTATATTAATTAATTAACTGTGAAGCTTTTATACCAACAGTATGGGCATTTCTCAACACGGTTTCCCCAAACATATTTCCATGTGAAACTCGCTGTCATTTCCTGTGTCATCAAAACCCTCTTGTCCTGAATGTCTTCTTCAGTCCTTTGAATGACATTCAATTCAACCCTAAGTAATTAAAAATTCATAGTGCTACCAAGAACCAGTTAAAGAGGAAATATATTATACATTATATGACCACTGATACATACACAGTAGAGAATGACTGGAAAGCAAGAGGGAGATAAATATAAAGCCAATCTATATGCAGACATTTCATATCCAGCTCCAACCAAAATTCTGTAAATACTCCGTCTCTGTAGTCCCAGTGCTATGGTAGTCAATGCCTTGAAAATATATAATCTCTCAATTTCCCTCCAGCTTCCCTTAATCTTCCATGCTCTCTATCAGAGCCATGAGGCATAGGAGCCTGAGGCAAAAATGAGAAAAAAAACACTAATAATGATTTTGGTGGGTTTTTTGCATTAATTTTAAAATTTAAAACATTGCATTAAAAAAGTTTTTTGATTATTGAATTTTTTGCCTGTCCTCCTAAATTTTGTGCTTGCCTCACCTTATTCCCATCTTGGCTTTTAATTTTGCCCCACATATACATTATTGCCTATGTAGCCCAAAACTTGATTGCTCATCTTGCATAAAGTCTTTTGATATACTATAAAAATGAAGATTGTGTGAAAGTAAAATTTAGTTTTCCAAGAGACAATGTCAGTAGTGACATGAGCGGCAACTAGATCCCACAGTCTGCATGGCCTTCATCGGTTCCCATAAATGGCCCTGCCTCGAATTTCTCTCAACCAAAGTGCTAGAAGTAAATCATGCAGAAACCAAGTTTTCTTTCCTTTTTCACTGAGCTACCACAGAAATGACTTCTTTGGAAATTTCAGTTCTGAGGAAGGCATTGTCTTCTCCATGCTGACAGGTTCTATCACCCGTATGATACTCACTCTTTATGCCCTCGTCATGTATTTAAATGTGTCTGCTTCTGAGAAACACATCTCCCACCAGTTCTCAGGTACTAGAAACAGAGAGGGGGGATCAATAGAAGAGCAGGGTCTATAACACTAAATTGGTGGTGGTAACAAACAGTTTAAAAAACATCTTTCTCTGAGATATAACCAAAGTAAGGGTGTTTTATTGCTACAGAAAATCGGGGAAGCACATTTTCATCTTTTCAGTGAAAACCAGTTGTTCGGCTTTGCCATTGTTAGTAGACTGTGAAATATAGCAAACTCTGATGGACTCAGGAAGATAAGCATTTTTCCTTGATTGACAGTGATGCAATTTAATAAGGAATACCACAGTAACCTTCACTCCTGTGGGGCTCACTTCTCTCATTTAAAAAATGAAAGCACTGAATTAGTTTAACTCAAGATGCTTTCCAGCACTTAAAAAAATTCCCCCACCTGCTCCCATGATGCTTAAGAAGTTTCTCTGTTCCACTTAAGCTAATAAAATAAAGGTTAGTAGGATTACACTGTAATTTCATTCTTTGTTAAAACTATGATAGCCATTGTGTAGAAAATGTGTAGAAATAACCCTGCTTCCATATAAAAATGCACCATGTCTTTGTCAAATCTTCCATTAGCTAATGTTTGGTGATGAAAATCACATCATTTAAATTGTCTCTTTCACTAACAGAAAGACTGAATCTTCCCCTCGCCATTCCAGACTGGCCCAACACAAAGGCAAAATAAGAGACCTATATCATAAGACCTAAGTTCCAGCCAAAAGTCCTTGCTTTAATAATCCCATATTGTTTGCAATTATATAATGCCATCTTGCCTCCCTATCAGTTCTTGGGCATTTGCTTGATAATAAGCTGTTTTGAGCACAAAATGTTTCTTGCCTGCTGAGCTTCTATCCTTACAAGTCAGTATGGAGCTTATATATGAAACCATTATCTTCTCAGTTTGCAATCACATTGGTCTCTCATCCAAAAAGTTGTCTAAAATGCTCCCAGAATGCCCCGAGTTAATCTTGAGATGATATTTAAGTTATAGAAACTCAAATATATATTCCACATTCAGTGAGATACCATTTTCATGTGGTGAGATAACAAACATTTAATTTTAATTAAATAGATTTCAGAGAATAAAAGCACTTTTAAATATAAAGTATCTCAAGGCATCTCATTCAAATATCATAATAGTGTGAGCTGGTCAGGCAGGTATGATTTCTTCATTTTAAGCATAAAGAAATAGGTCCTGGGTTGTGGTTCTTGAAAATACATGGGACCTCGAGTCTTCTAAATCCAAGAGCCTTAATCTGAGGATTAAGGACTTAGATATCTATGGAGTTCTTGCTACAAAAAGTATATATTCCGAACTGCATGTGCATCTTCAGGCCAAAGACTCTGTTTCTGTGCCCTCTAACAATTTTACAAAGGTGGTGGATATCCTGCTAGCTTGGTAAGCAGGCATTAAAAAAAAATATTGTGTTTGCATGCGATGTCATAGATAGAAGAGGGCCGTGACCTGTTCTAACTGTAACTATCACTAAAATTATCTGTGAGGTAATGCATATGGAGTGACAAAGGATTCAGGGTATCAATGTTTGGAATTATTTCAATGCTTGGAATTGTTTCATTTAGATACATATGGCTAATGCTTAGCTAGATGTAGCTAAGATCCAAGGAAGAATGGACTCAGATGTTTTTAAAATAATGCTAAAGAAGGAAAGGTTAAATAAAACAGATGATACCTCCTTTCAGTTATCACAGGCAGGGATGGAACCAGGAGCATTAAGAATGCTAAATAACAGATATCCAAAGGTCATCTTTGTCTTTGGAGCATATAATGTAATTTCTTTTGTAGCACATCTTCTTCCTGCTGTGTAACTGAACAGCCAATTTTGTTTTTATTTCTGGAGAATGATCAGTTTAAGGTGAAGGACTCAGAGGCACATTTGGCTCCCCAGCAATTGGGCTCACAGTCCCAGCCACAGGAGAGGGTCCAAATGAAGATAATCATGAACTATTGCATATAGCCACATTTACAGAAGCAAGGGATTTCCCAGCAGGGCCACAGGAAAGGTTGCATTATTCAGCATTTTGTTTCCTTAACATGTTTCATACCCTCATTTGTTATATCACCAAAGCAAATGCCCAATATAAGTGCCAAGACAGATGTTCAAACTTCAAACAAGTTTGGTCACGGCGAGAAGAAAATAAAAGCATAAAAACAAAGCATGCCTCTGTCTCAAGATTTGTATGAATAATCTGGTCTTCCCTATGTGTTAGTATAAAAACATTTTAAGGGCAACAATTGTATTGTTTTATCTTGTAGTACAGCACAAAGGCCAGGGCCTTGAACAGAGTAAACATTCAATGTATATATGTTAAAAGAAATAATGAACAAAACATAATTCTCTTTATTTACTTTTAAATTTAGGAGAGGGGAGCCTTGGTGTTACAGTCAGTTAAGTGTCCAATACTTGGTTTTTGGCTCAGGTCTTGATCTAAGTGTTGTGAGACTGAGCTCTGCATGGGGATCCATGCTCAGCACAGAGTCTGCTTAGAGTTTCTTTCTCCCTCTGCCCCTCCCACCCTCTCTAGCTCTCTAAAGTAATTAAGCAAATCTTTAATTAATTAATTAACTAATTAAGTTGAAAAAATTGGGAACTTGATTAAAAAAAAAAACTACTTGTAGAAGTATAGCTTGAGGGGCACCTGGGTGGCTCAGTCCTTAAGCGTCTGCCTTCGGCTCAGGTCATGATCTCAGGGTCCTGGGATTGAGCCCTGCATCGGGCTCCCTGCTCCGCGGGAAGCCTGCTTCTCCCTCTCCCACTCCCCCTGCTTGTGTTCCCTCTCTCGCTGTGTCTTTCTCTGTCAAATAAATAAATAAAACCTTAAAAAGAAAAAAAGAAATATAGCTTGACTTTCAATTAACTTTATTTTCAATGAACCTTGATTCTATATTTTCCCCCAATAATTGATGACAAAACCTTTAGTTGTAAAGGTCTTTTCCCCCACAATTAACACTTTCATATAAACCTTAGATTGCCTCTGTCAGTGACAAATATTATGTGAAGAATATTGAGCATAGGATATGTTGCAGTCGAGTTTCTCTTTGTTGGTTACTATGGATTCAGGTAATTCAATGTGGCTGTTTGATAGTGATCCAAGGAAAGTAGCATGAGAACTGTGTATATATATATATATATATTTACCAAATGCGCTGTGTTCATCAAAGTTCACTTCAAATTCAAGAAAGTATTTGTGGACAAATTTCATGAATAATTCATTTTGAATTTTGCTATTAGCATTTATGATAGACTAATTTGCTATAATTTAGTATATTTCCTACTATCCTGTTTCTATTCTTGCCCTGAATTACAACAGTTGTTTTATTTTGTTTTGTTTTTTATAATAAGAGCAATTTATGTAAGAGAGGCATCATAAAAGTCTACCTCCTATGTTCTCACAATATAGGGACTAGGCAACTTTTCATGCTGTTTCATTTTGCTGATTAACTACTCTTACTGTACTGCCTACAAATAAAACACCATTTCTTAGAAATACTTCAACACTGAGGAATTGTAATTGGGCATCATTGTTTCATACATCATCATTTAAAAAAATGTTAGGTAGCTCAAAACATCTCCAGAAAGACTGCTTCAAATAATATACCATTAATAATCTTTTAATAATATTTGGATGTCTACAAAGTTTTTGCTCTGTTTTTGCAGTCCCTCTAAGAGCCAGTAAAAAGTTGGTATAGAGAGTAACGTGACTATTTCAAAGATGACAAATCAGAGATACTGTTTTGCTCAAGACTATGCAGCTATTACATGGCTGAGATTGAACTAGATCCCATCCCTTCTGATTGTTGGTTATTAGTTTGTAACTGTTCCTAGATGAGTAACAAAATTTGAGTATGTAAAATTGAAATGCAATATAATTATTAAGACACAAGAGACTAATGTGTGTTTAACTTGAGGCAACTTTGACTTTTGGATGTTTCTCCGATACCATTTTCACTTGGTGTGTTTCCGGAAAGAGATTGTGATATCTGTACATGTCACTGAAACAGCACATGGTTGTTCAAGAGGTGAGGTGTCTCTCCTTCCTCTCTCCACATCTATTTGCTTCTCTACTCCAGCCCTTCTGTGTGTACTTGAACAGTAGTATTTGGACTGGTGAGCAGCCCAATGGCAACGGGCCCCCAGCACTACCCCACTGAGAACCACTGAAGGACTACAGCAACTCTATTGTAGGAATGATAAAGAGCAAGTTCCACTCAATAATCCTATCAGTGGTCTCTGTGCTGGTGGGATAGGTAGACAAATTCCCTCAGTCTCATTGCTGAAACTAAGAGAACTAAGTGGGTACAAAAAATATATCCTCTGAAGGGCACGTGGTTTTCAGGGCATGGTATTCCTGATCCCTGTTACTGGAATCAGAGATAAGAAAGAACTACTACTTTGATAAGATAAAATAAGATAAGACCTGCCCCTTTTGGGTGGGATGGAGTAAGATCAACTCACAATTAATTAAAATTAATTGAAAATCAAAGAGTTGTTTGGGGCTCAAAGGGTACTTAAGTGATTCATAGGGCTGTTTTAAAGATTAGCTACATTAATATGCATAAAATACTCAGAATAGTACCTGCCGCATAGTAAGAGCAGTGTGTTATTATTTATAGCACATACTGAAACATACCCAAGAATTCCCAGGCATGGGCTTCTCACCCAAAGGTCCTGAGTCCATCGGCTTCTTATAGTGTGTTGCAGCCCCCGGGGTGGCTCCCTCTCACCAGCTTTACTTGACTGGTCAGTGTAGCTGCTGAGCCCCGGTTCTGGGCAGCTCTTGAGTGCCTTTGGTGGACTGAGGTGTGGTGTCACCATTCCCAGCTTTCACATTAGAGTGGGCATCGTATAGTGGGTCATTCAAGGTCATTCAAGATCTATCTCCTTTTGCCCCACTAGCCACTTGTAAGTCCTGCAACAGCTCCCTTCATGTAAACTCTCTTCCCTCCTTCTTCAGTTGATCTCCTCCTGCCTGCCTACCCTGCCACTATGGCACTTCCTCAAAGAATTTGCCTTTCCTTTCCTTTCCTTTCCCTCCTTCCTTCTCTTTTTTCTGCCTTCCCCCTCATCCTGCTTCCATCCATAAGTGATAAGGAGCTACCACTGCTCCTCACACGTCACTATGACACAGGCCACAGTAACTCTTGTCTAACAGCTTTCAAACCCCTCATAGAGCACAGGGGTCCCCTCCCCCACATCGGTGCTTTCACTTTCTGCATTTCCGTTATGTGCTGATGTGCAGTCAACCCTGGCCAGCCCAACACAGATCTTCCCGAGGAACCATCAGCAGGTGAATCGTTGCCTAACACTACCTCACAATGCCTGGGTCATTCCGCTCACTTCCTCTCCTCACGTAGGCATCCTCATCTAACACCATCATAGGAAGAGGGGATGAGTATAGTACAGCGAGGTATTTTGAGAGAGAGGCCACATTCCCATAACTTTTGTTATAGTATATTTTATAATGTCTGTAATTTATTAGTTATTGTTGTTAATCCCTTACTGTGCCTAATTTATAAATTAAACTTTTAGCATAACATAAAAAAGTATATGCAGGGTTCACAACCATTTCAGGTATCCAGGGGATATCGGTATAAGAATGTCCATTTCAGGTATTCTTAGCCTATGCTAAGAATAAAGCAGGTCCTCAACGATGTTGGATGATAGAACACAGGAAAGAAGAAAGGAAGAAAAATGGGAAAGAGGGAGGGAGGGAGGAAAGAAGGAAAGCTCAGGAGTGTAAGAGGAAATGCGGTTGGTGTAGGACTTGAAGCACACATTAAAGGATCAGAGCATGATTCAGTGAGCTATCGTGTTGATTAAAAATGAATTCACTATTCATAAAGTACTACTTGGTAAAAGGGGGGAAATAGGAAATAAAAATACCTGAGTTTAGGGGAACCTGGGCGGCTCAGTTGGTTGAGCATCGGAGTCTCGATTTAGGGTCCTGGTCATGATCTCAGGGTCATGAGATCAAGTTCTGCTTGGGGCTCCTCGCTGGGCATGGAGCCTGCTTGGGATTCTTTCTTTCCCTTTGCCCCCCACCTCTCTCACTCTCTCTCTAAAAGGGGAAAGAAAAAAAAATGCCTGAGTTTAAATAGTGCTCTCCCATGTAGTAATCAGTGACAGTTACAAAGGACTTGGCCTCTCTGTGCTTTAATTTGTTCATCTGTAAAGGAAGCAGGAAAGATGATGCGGGCCCTTTTTCTCAGGGTGGAGAAACTAATGGCACATCGTAGTTAAGAATACATGTCTAAGCCCGGTGATGGGTATTAAGGAGGGCACGTATTGCATGGAGCACTGGGTGTTATACGCAAACAATGAATCATGGAACACTACATCAAAAATTAATGATGTAAGGTATGGTAGCTAACATAATGTAATAAGATAGAATTAATAAAAAAAAGAATACATGTCTAAGAATCAGACTTAACCAGCAGTTTGACAATGAGGTTACCATACCTCTCTGTCCCTCAGATTCTATCTCCATAATAGAGAGAAAACAATAATACTCACTCCTTAGTTTACTGAGAAAGTTGATTGAGAGAATGCATTTAAAGCAGTTAGAACATAACAATTGCTCAGTAAACATGAATCATCATTACTATGATCAGCATGATAATTATTATATACTTTATAAAATAATTATATTAGCTGCTTACAAGACCAGTATATAAACCACAAAAGTTGTGACATGAGCAGTGCTATAATTATTATTCTAAGTATTTCTGTGTAAAAAAAAATTTCAAAAGCCCAAAGAATAAAATATTTTGAAGTCTTCTGACTAGTGTTTGTACATGTCCATTAATAGATGTATAGATGATGACTGTCATATCCATTATGGAGAAAACTAAGTTAGTTTTCTTACGTAATAGAAACCATCACATGTCACTTGAACTTCTGGCAGTTTGCTTTTAAGCATCATGACTTTTAAAGAGAACTGCAAGTTCCTTACAACTAGGGTGACCATCTGCTCAGGTTTGCCCAGGGATCCTGGTTTATTCCTGTTGTACTGGCTTAATTACTAACAGAAGGCTCTTTGATTTTCAAAAGTGTCCTGGCTTTGGCAATAAATTATATGGGCATCCTTCTTAAGAAAAAGAAACCCCAGGAAAGTACACAGGTCATGATAGGAATAAGGGTCCTGTCCTTAGAGTAAGTGGGTGGCAGCAGGTGACATTAAGCCAGTCACTGAACTGCTTCCTTGGGTTTCAGTTTCTTCCACAGTATATTGGAAGACTCAGTTTCCCTCCCTTCCTTGCTTTTTGAGAGTATCAAATGAAATAAGCACATACTGGGTTTTGAAAAGCAAAATGAGTTCTTTAATGTCCGTGCAAATTTTTTAATCTAGGGGCAGAACAAACAAAGGGGGAGAAGGGGAAACTAGGGGCAGTGAGGTAGGCAGGTAGGTTATTTTGTCATTTAGCTTGGGGTTACTCTGGGCTGGATGTCTGGGTCAATGTGATCAAACATCCAAATGTGCAAAAGCCCCACTCAGTGGCATAATTCACAAGCAATAAATAAGGGACAGAAGGGCATGAGGTATCAGAAAGCTGTGTGTTCAGATCCCATAGCTATCACTTACCAGGTGTGTGGCCTTGGGCAAAACACTTGGACCATCTATGGACCTCATTGTTCTTGTCAGTAGAATGGAACAATAATATTTGCCTTTTCAGAGTCAAGGTGAGGAATTAGGGCAATGTGTACACATTCTCTAACAGAGCACAGTGTTCTGCATAGGGTAGGAACTGAGTAAAAACTGGGGTCTAAAAGTCAGTGAGACCCAGAGATTTTAGTTCCTAATAAATACCTAGAAAGGTAAGAACTGAGTGTAGTGAATACAGTACAGAGTGAAATTTAAAGCTTTGGTGCCTCGGTTCATTGATTATCTTTTGAAGTTGGAAATTAGCCAAAATCTTAATGAAATCACAAGTGTCTAATAGCATTTTTCCTCGCATGTGATGACAGTGAGTGAGTTTTGCAGTCTTTGTGACAAGACTCAGGCATATGACAGAAGGCAATTTTTGCCAGCAGCAGCAGTATCCTGATGCTCAGGAGTCTCTCGTATTCTAATTTGACAAGAGCTCAGAACTTTGGAGACAAGAGAGACCTCGTTTTCTTTTTAGGTGAGGAGTCCGATAATGATGAACTCATGGGCCTATAGGGAGCCTGACGAGACCAGAATTAGAGACTCCGAACTTACTTTTACAGGGAGTGTGTTTCTAGTTTGCTTGGACATGGTGCTAGAGCTGAGAACACAAAAGAAAAATAACACTGACTTCAGATATGAGCAAGGAAAAACATTTTGGGGGCTCACCTGTCATAAATCAGATCATCATTTTCAATGACTGCATGGCACCCACTTGATGGCTTTAGTTGTTATCACAGCTCCACTTTAGGACGACTCATGGGGATGCTGCCAGTCCTATAGAAAAAAAAAATGGAAATTTTCCACTGGGAAATTAGTTATATCTGAATTCAGATGAAAATATCAGAATGATAAACATTTTCTTAAAGTCTGGTCACTTGGCCACCAAATTTTCCTAATGAGTTAAAAATAGATTAATTATATTGCATCCAATAAATCCTTTCTTATTTTTCAGTTCAATCTTTGCCCCCCCTCTTATTAGTCAAAAATGAACAAAACAAAAATGAAAGAAAGCAAATCCACGCACACACCAGTTGTCTTAGCTCCAGCATTCACTGACGGATGGTCCTGAGTGAGTTTTAAAAACCCCTGTGATGTTGCTTTGTTGTTAGCAGTAGTGCTTTTGTTTTGTTTTGTTGGTTCTTCATTTTGAAAAATTAAAAGATTGAATTAGGTGGTTTGTAAGGCTCTCTACTTCTGTAAACAATCTGGATACCCTTTGGAACAATACTTATAAAGCAACTGCGAGATACTCTTTTTCTTTTTAGATGAAACAAATTATCTTTAGTGTTTGCTTAAGTGAGAGAGGACTCAGTATCCAAACAGAATCTAATGGATCTGAGTGGGTTCTGCTCTGTCACTGGGATGATATTTCACTGCAGAGTAGATCCTACAGTACAGCCAGGGTACAGCCTTTAAGTTGACCATGTCCCCTGGTCTCTCCACTGAGCTATTCACTGGTCCCTCTCAGTTCAAACATAGACAGGTACAGCTCAGAGGAAGGGATGCAGTTATAGAGAAACAGATAAGAAGAATAATTAAGAAAGAAACTCTGAGATGTTGCCTCTAGCTCTCCTGAGTCCAAAGCTCCATTGCCAAGGCCAGGAATGTCTGGAGGAACAGGAGTCTGGGCTGCCCTTCACTCTTCTCCTTGGTTTGCCTCAACTCTGTATCCATATGGTATTCCCCGCCTCCTGCTGGAGGAAGTCAGGGAATGCTAGTGAGGCCAGAAATATTTAATATGCTTACAATCCAAGGATCGACGTGGTTTAAAGGAATTTACAGACTCTTTGAGGAGGTTGGACTTACCCATAACAATAGATTCTAGCATTTCTGGAATTCAAAGGTTATTGATTTAAAGAGGTTGCACTGATGGGGAAGGGCTTTCTTGTGAAGGTGGGAAGTTAGCTCTATATGGAAGGCAGACTTGCTGAAGGAAAGGAGCAGGCACTTCCAGTCAGGCTTGCCCAAAGTTCCGGAGGCCAGAGTGCCACTGGCATGCACACAGGTCTGGCAGAGGTCTGGCTCAGTACATGGAGGGCTCAGGTTTGTGCAGAAAGGGACCTGTAGTTACAGGAGTAAGATGGGGACAGACTATAGAGAGATTTGAAATATCAGCCGAGGAGATTCCAATTAGCAAAGCAGTATTAACAACACAAAATAAGTATTCATGGTCATAACTTAAAAAGTGGAAAGCTTAACTGTCCATGACATGCAATTTTCTGGGGTTGAGGATAAGACGGGGCCTCAACAGGGAAAGACTCTCCTTCATTGGCATCCCTTCAGGAAGAAATGTCTTTGGAGGAAGCAGGGACTGTCTGTTTAAAAATACAAATGTTTTAGTAAATACAAGGGTTTGATGGCAATATTAGGCTGGATTTGCTGGTGAGAAGTTAATACCTAGGTAACTTTTGGCTCACGTTACACAGAAAACAGAAATATAATGCCATTTTTAAAAAATTCATTGTCCTAGGGGAAAATGTTATATACCATCTGCTCTGGACACTATTGTTTTAATCTCCAGTCCAGTCTAGTAAAGACTACCTAGGTAAATGCACGCAGACTTTGTGTAGGCTGTAGAAATAGATAGGATGATAGCATAAGGGACACAATAGCTGTCAGATCAAAAAGGACTTATTATGTTGCTCATGTTACAGTTTAAATCCAAAGATGTTACATGAATCATCACAGCCATAAAGCTAGTTAGTGTTCAATACTGGACTAGAACTTGAGTCTCCTGACAATACACTATTCTCACGAAAAATGTAATAGAGATAAAACAGATAGGATCTCAAGTTACAAAAGACCAGACTTAAACTCAACATGAAGAAGTATTTCCCTGGGATAGAAGCTATCCACCTACAAAATGTCACAGAGGGAATTGTTCAAGGAGATGCTTCAGCCATCTGGTCAGGGACACGAGCAAAGAATTTTTGCCCCAACTGTGAGTTTGCTTGCCCTCAATATTATGAGCTCCTGATAGATTGCTACTTTGGGGATATGATTCTATGATACACATGTACATATGCCCAAGCAGAATTTTGCTTTCTCCATAGCTACCTATAGAAAGGTCTCTTATGGGTCATTACCCCCCAACTCTTCATCCCATACCTGAGCTTGCTCTGAGAGGGTTTGTGAAGAAACAGAAAGTATAGGTCATAGCAGTATTTGAAGATTTTGGACATGAGCCTCTTAAAAAGAAACAGCTAAATCTTTGACATTGTTATCTCAAGACAAAACAAACCCCTCTGTGTCTTACTAGATGATGCCCTGGTAGGGAGGAAATCAGCCATGCTGACTGCAGGAGGCAGTCCTGCTCAGTGGGTAATAATATAGCTCTAGAGGTGGATGCCCCTCAAAACCAGGCTCTGAGATTCATACGTGCTGTTACTGCAGCAACTTAGCTAATGGCTCTATGTCTCTCTTTCCTCTTCTGTAAGACAAGGTTAGTATGTGTACCTACTTCATTGCTATTCAGGCTAAACAAATGAGTTAATGATGTGAAGTACTTAAGTATTAGCTGTTATAATATTCATTATGGTTGTCATTACTATGGTCCCCCCCCCTTTTTTTGGCCTGAAATAAACCAGTTACCTTTTTTATACTTTGCATATTTCATGGTTTGCTTGCAGAAAAATTGTTACAGGAATTCCATATTTCACTGTTTGGAATATATGTGGGTTGTGTGTATGTGTTCATGTGTCTGTATGTTGTTAAAATTTTCATGGAGGCCATTTTAAGGACTGCTTTATATATAATAACAAGAGTTTAAATATGGAAATGTATTGGTGACTGTCAGTTATGCCCACTCTTTCTGAAATTTTAGAAATGACCTTTAGGACTAGTGGAAAGAGTTGTGGACTCCCTGTCAAAGAGCAGGATTCAAACCAGATGCCATTAATTATTAGGCATGAAACTTTGAGAAGATATTTTCATAATCCTGAGCCTACTCTTCCCTTGGAAAATAAAGATAACACGAATTTATCGATGTGATGAGGCGGTTATGAGAGACAAATGAGAAATGAGGGTAAGATTATTTTGAAAATTGAAGGTCCCGTACATATGCTATTTCTTCTGTATGTGCATATGTCCACATGTCCACACATGCATCTCAGGAAATGTAGATATTTGTATGGCAGAGCAGGCAGGAGCTCACAGCATGGAGGCAGATGGACACCTGGCTTTGGATCTGGGGTTTTCTCTGGCTCTGCTCTTCATGAGCTGAGTGCAGATTTCAGTGCCCTCCCTTGCTAAATAAGCTGCCTTAGTTTGTCCCAAGGAATTGATGGGAGGATTAAAATAAACACTGTAGGTAAAGAACTGAAAATGCCTGGCAAGCATTAAGGACTTAAGTGGTTATAATAATTTCTATTATGACTCAAGAGAAAAAAAAAGTGATAAAAATCCAGCTGAGCCTCCACATGATGTCTAGTAGCTCAGCAAGTTACTCAGAGTTGTAGCAAGACAGAATGAGAGTCTACAGTGTAAACTGAAATTCCCTGAGGATTTAATTCATGCCCAGTCCATTCTGGTTCCAGGAATCTTCTCTGCCTTCCTCAGAATCATGGTATAGAGACATCCTTCCACATAGCTTCAAGGCTTGTCCCTTTATCTCTTATAGGGCTTTAAGCAAATGTTACCTTCTCTAGGAAACTGCCCCATCCCCAACACCTGTATATACTTTTTTTTAATTTTTAACTTTATTTTTTTATTATTATGTTATGTTAATCACCATACATTACATCATTAGTTTTTGATGTAGTGTTCTATGATTCATTATTTGCATATAACACCCAGTGCTCCATGCAGAACATGCCCTCTTTAATACCCATCACCAGGCTAACCCATCCCCCCACCCCCCTCCCCTCTAGACTGTTGAATCACAGATTTGTACCCCTGTATATACTTTAGGTGTCTTCTTGGCACTTCCCATATCCAGTAGAATTCATATTATACCTTTTGTTTTCCTATTGTCTACTTCTTATCACTATCTGGGGTAGGAATTTTTTTTTTTAATTCTGTTCACTGCTGCTGTATCCCAGGCTTCACATATAGTAGATGCTCAAGAAATAGTTGTTGACTGAAAAAAAAACATAAACATATCAATTTCAGGAAAAGAAGTTTGTAACTGTGCAGCTCTACTAGAGGGACATTTTATAAGCACTGAAGGAACTGCAGAAATCAGTCAACACATTTTAGGGACTGTCCTGTTTCTGCCAATATCCTATATATCTAGATTTCACTCCTATTTTAAGCTCTTTAGTAGGAAGAAATAATATAGTCTCAGAATTCAAATAGTGTGAAGTAAGTACCCCATTATAAAGCAGAGGAAATTGAATAGAACTTAGATATTATCACAAAAAAGGAACCTTTCTAGGAATGCCAACAACACTCTAAAACCGGGCCTATGTGTTACTGTCCTTCATCTCAGCTTGTTTCTATTGAATTAGCTCCCCACGTTAAAATGATAAAAAATGATACTTGGTATTGCAGGACTTTGCAAATATCCTTTTATTCACTAAAGCCAGAAAGGAAATGAGCTTTGGATTCATACAAAATTCAATCATCTTCAAAAAACCCATTTTTCTCTCCTTTCCTTTTTGTCTAGTGCAGCTTGAAAAAAGCTAGGACATTTCTGCTCATTTGATGAGGCTGACAGAGTTCTTAGACAAAGTGGAAGGCGGGGCAGAAGGAACCTTTGTGCCAACATGCAAAATGGCAGCAATTTTGAGTGATGGTTGCAACTACAATTCCAATTATGATTAAATTATGCTGAAAATAATAGGCATGTACATTTAGGCTGAGAAACAAGTAACATATTTAAGCAAAGTCCACAGGACCTGCATGTTTTAAATTGTACGCCTTAAGACAGAATTCAATTTAATTTTCTATAAAAGGCCAATCTGTAAAAGAAATATAAAATATGTATATATTGAGTATGCTCAGGACTGGCTATATCTAAGCCTCTGACAGTTTCTGAACTAATTAAACATTAACATTTACAAAGGATTCACTTTCTTTTTAAGAAATTCATTCATGGACACACAAAAGAAGAACATGCCAGCAAACTTCTGTCACCTTAATCTCTGTTCATAGCCCTTCATGAGAGGACAAGCTAGTATTTTTTTTTTTGCTTGTATCATACATAGATTGGTGTGAAAGAATGGATTTTTTATTGGTAATCATGGGCATATTAGAAATAAAAGAGGCAGAGATATTTTTTAAAAAAGATTTTATTTATTTGAAAGAAGACAGCACAAGCAGGGGGAGGGGCAGAGAGGGGGAGAAGCAGACCCCCTGATGAGCAGGGAGCCAGATGTGGGGCTCGATCCCAGGACCCTGAGATCATCACTTGAGCCGAAGGCGAAGGCGGATGCTTAACTGTCTGAACCACCTAGGCGCCTAAGGCAGAGCTATTTTTATAAAAAATAAATACATATATTTGGCTTTAAATAACAACCACAAAACTAAGAATGACAAATAATTTAAGACACATTTTGGTACTATATCTTTAAAAAGGAACTTAAGACACAAAACAAATGGGAACAATGCACAGTCTGGATGGAATCCTCCTTTAGAGAAATGATCTATGAAGGATATCTGATGAATTATTGGGGAAATTTTGAATAGAGTCTGAATTTTAGAAAAAAATCAACATTTATTCAAGTGGAAATATGGAAATTATTAGCTGAAAAGGGCAAGTTATGAAACAGTATGCACATGTGATCTTATTTTGGCTTAAAAATACATAAACAAGTTGGAGCAAGGTTTACTGGGTCCACCAGGACTGACACTAAGCAAAGGGATGCTGGACTGTCATCTGTCTGGGGAGATGGGGACACTAACTTCTCCCAAGTATGCCCCCCTCCCCTTTCTCCTCAGACAGCTGGGATATAGCCCCATTGGACAGTCCTGTAGTTAAGTTGCACTTCTAGTTAGAAATAGCAGTTTACTTAGAGGTCACTTTTAAAATTCAGGTACTACTGGTATCTGTTGAAACACACCAAAGGGATGTGTGGGTGGCATACTGCAGAGAGAAGAGGGAACTGGGGAGCCTAAGAGGCCTTGAGGCGAGGCACCCAGCTTTATTCTCCCTGCTCCCCACAGCAACAAACTCCTAGCAGGTGCTTAGCAAAGGCTAAATGAAAGAATAAGTGGATGCAAACAGAGTTCCACCCAGGTTTTTTTTTTTTTTTTCCTATCTGTGTCAATTCCTTTAAGAGATTACTTAGTTACTACCTTGCAAGGTATACGAAGTTGCAAAAAGCCAGAGCAAATGAGATTCAGAATATGCAGATACAATGTAGAATAGAGACTTTTAAAAAGGGAAAGATTTGTGGAAGAAAACCAGCATAGGGGGAAAATCCCCACTGTTCTGTGACCAAAAACTAGAACAGCAATTCATCCTAGCTGCTTGGCTGGAGTTGATGACTAACTTGTTAACTGATTGTTTTGCTTTTCACTGTAGTATTAGGATTGTAATTTCCCAAAGATTTGAAGGGCTTCTTTCCATTTATCTCGAAGAGTGACATTTTATTTCCTTTATGCAATTCTGTATAGTCATTAAAAAGCTCAAAAGAACTCTGAGCCCTAAATGACTGACTGAATTTTTAACTCTGCCAACAATCTTAGGAGCAGATTGATCCAGAAAAAGATTTAGAAAATAGATTCCACCTCTGGAATTTTCTTGGTGAACTGCACAGGAATATAAACACCCACAGTTAGAGCACATAGAGGTATGAAGGAATATTCTGAAAACTGATAATTCTTTTGTTAATTGTCTGATTCAAGGGAGAGTAAGTTTGTGAACAAAAAGGGAACAGGCTACACCAACCTGTTGGATTTTAAGTCCTAGACACATTTGACAGTCTGGGAAGCCTATAGTGCTCCTCTTCGGAACAATGCTTTCAAACACAGAAAATAAAGGGCAAAGGATTACAAAAGAAACCAATTTTATTGAAATTCACTTATCACAGTATTAATAACTGTGAGACAGTAATATAAATGCTTGTCTAAGAGCACATTAGACAAGATCAACCAGAAGGGAAAATAACTGATCCACTCAAGTGAGCCTCTGGATTAGAAATTCTCATTCTTCACAGATTCAATGGAATAAATCTCCATGATTTCTATCATTCACATGGAGGAATCCAGAAAATGATAGGGAAAAATAAACATTTCTCTATGAAGTAATAAAAGTCACAGAGAAGCTACTATTCTTGTGTGTTTCTATGCTAGGTTGTTTCAGAGGCACGTTTTATACACATGTAACAAGAAAAGGTTAATTACCAGCTCCTTTACAGGGATGAGGGTTGATAAAACTGGTTGTATATGGAAAATATGCTGATAAATATAGATCTGGCTTAGAATTGCAGGAAGCATGTGGACTGTTAGAGCAATACACAAATCTATGGGCAGACATTTAACTGACTGGATTACTGTTGTATTTCTCCCAGGCATCATCATTCTATAAAAGGGTTGCACTGGTAATTTTCAACGGAATATACTCATTGTGTTGGAGAAATTCATTACATAATAGCTGATGCACTTAATGAACACTGTGGTAAACAGGCAAGTTGTGTTTTCATATAAATAACAAGATCAATAAAAGCTGCTTCTCCTTTCCCCTGCTACATTCACGTTAAAAATACACCCTGTGTGACCTGACAACAAATGAGCTTTTTTGGCCAGATCATATTTTTTTTTCTTTCTAAAATGGCACATTATTGTTTATCTAGCGCAGACTGTGGCACTCAGGAACTCTCTGTAGCTTTACTGAGTTGAACCCAAATCATCACTCTTTTAATTATAGTCTTCATAGATATGAAGGAAGAATTTAGAGAGCCATAGCAGGATTTGCCTCTTGAAATGTTTCCAGGTGAAGAAAGAGACATCATGCTTATAGCTTTCCTTAGTGTTCTCAAGCTTTCAGATCCCAGTGAAGTGATTGTAATCTATTGATTATCAATTTCTGCTACCTCATATTGTCTTCTTGACAGGGCAGCATTATGCCTTCTTAAATATAGCCATGGGAAATTATTTCCCAAAGAAAACTTCTTTCTTTTTTCCCCTCAGAGAAAACTTCTGAAGGAAATAATTACCCTCCTTCTTTTCCAGGAACAACAACAATGCTATAAACATTCTTTCTTTGTCTAATCATCTAGCACCTATTTTTGAATGTTACTCTGTACAAGACTTTGTTCTAGCTGCAGGGACCTATGGAATTAACATTGTAGAAGATACAAAGACATATTTACATATACTTATATATAAGCTTATACATACATAAGCATAAGTGTATAAATATACTTCTTTATTTATAATGATGGTAATGGGAAGTGCTATGACAAATATAAGACAAGAAACGAGGGGTAGAGAGTCATGGGAGGGTTATTATCCTACATGTTCAAATATGTTCAAATATGTCCTCTCTGAGGCTGTGTCACCTTGGGCAGAGGCCAGAAGGAAATGACTAGGGAAATATGTATGAATATCTGGGGAAAGAATCCTCCAGAAAGAGGCCCATTAAAGTATAAGGTCACAGAGTTAGCAGGGGGCAGATCAAGAAGGCCATGAAGCTCTTGGTGAGGATTTTAGATTTTATATTAAGTGTACTAAGAAGGCACTGGGGGATTTTGAGTAGGAGATATTATATGATTTATATTTCCAAGTATTACTCTAATTGCTCCATGAACGATAGACTTAGGTAGGCAAGGACAAAAGCAAGGAGGATGCTTAGATGGTGGAGACAAGTTGAATCCAGCTGGGATTAAAGAGGAAGTGATATAAATGGTTGAATTTCCAAGTTAACAGAAATAACACTAAGGAGTATCTAGAACAAGCCGAATTTAGGGAAAGTTTGAAAGTTACATAATCATGCAGATTGGCACTGACACAAACCAAAGCTTCTGGTCTTCCTCCTTGAATCTCTCACTTTTCTCTTCTGAACTTTCAAAATAGGAGCTATAGTCACATTAATCAGTTACTACCTTACCTATTGTAATACCCCTTATATTCCAAAATTCTACTGAAGCCACTTTCACAGATGTCCATTCATAATTGCCAAAACAAATGATGACTTTTTCATGGCTTCTCAAGTGCAGTCATTCAACTGGCCACTGCTTTCTTCTCCAGCCTCTTGACTACCGTGACACTGTGCAGCCTGGTTCTCCATGAATCTCTCTGATCTCGGTCTCACTCATAGGCTCTATCTTCTAACAAGATAATAAATATGAAACACAAATGCTGGTGCTCCCCAGGGTTCTACCATTGCCTGTAGCTCCTCCTAATACACATTTTCACAGCAAAATGTGGGGATATATTTCCCATATAATGGAGGGGTTACAGGTGGATTCCATGGAGTCAGATTTCCTGAGCTTCACTCTGAGCACCAACTCTTCCTAGCTGTGTGACCCTGGGCCAATTCACTTTTAAAAACCAATCCTTAATTTACTCATCTGTAAAATGTGCATTTTACTAGCACTTACTCCATGGATTTGTTGTGAGTTATAATGAAATAATTCATTTAAAGGACTTTGGAAAGAGTCCAACCCCTCCTGTAATTGCTCAATAAGTTGTCTCTCTCAACAAATTGTTCAACTATTAACTTGTTGAATCTTAAAACTATATTTCTAGGCCATACCATTTCAGGCTTATATATTTGTCTGCCAATAGAGTCTTTAATTAGTTATCCCATAGGTTTTATACTCTCAACATGTCAAAAACTAAATTCATCATTTTCTCTTCAATGTTTTTTCTTCTTATTATATTTTCATTCTTAGTTGATAGGTATCTCTAAGCTGGAAAACTGGTATATCCTTGATTTATCCTTTTTTTTTAAATGCTCCCACCCCTGCACCTACACATACACACATGCTCACACTCAAACACAGTTTCAATTCACTATGAAACACTCAGCCTAATCATTTAATTTCCCTTTGCCTCAAAGCTGCGTTAAATGGCACTTCTCTGTCAACCTCTCTACCATTGCATCTCCTTATTTTATTACTCTTATATGTCAAGAGGACTATTTCCTCAACTAGACCATGAGCTTTATGGCAGAACCAGGTATTTATCTTCGTTTCTTTAGCACCTAACACCTAGGTGGAATCGTGGGGCTTAGCTAAATGTTAGTTGACAGAATACTTCAATGAACGAGTTATTTTACAAGTTCCCCAGTGTCTCGTAAGATGAAATTCTCTGAAATATTTCTTCTAAAGTGCCAATTTGATTGTACTTTTAAACTCTAATGGGTCTACATTGACTATAAAACAGTGCCTCTTACATTGGGGTTTTCAGATCTTTACTAACAGGGTATAGAATTTCTCTATGGATTTTCTTTTTAATTGTGTGAATTCATTTAAATAGCCATTTATAAATCAATATAAGCATATTCTGGATCATTCTGGGTGGCCACTTTGTAATTCAGACTTCCACTTGCTTTCAGTACATTTGCTTACATTTTAATACAATGATGATGCATCTAGTGCTCACTTAGTTGCCACTCAAATTTAGCCCACCTAGAATCCATGTCTGTCATACTATCAAAATGTTTTTTTTTTTTTGGAGATCCACAAGGTTTTAAACTTGAGAAATATTGCTGTAAGTTAAAATCTACTGTCTTACAATATGAGCACTCTATGGATCTGAACATAATTTTATAGTCTAAACATAAATGCTACTCACTAAACCATGTTTCTTTGCTTTTCCTCAGCTCCATGCTTTGGACTAGGCCATTATCTACATGTATGAAAGATTTTTCCACCTGCCATTTCTACCTCTCTGAATTCTATTTATTGCTCATCTTGTCACTCAAATGCTCTGTTCTCTATAAAACCCTCCATGACTGTAGTGAGTTCAAGTTACATAGTTCTACTTTCTGTCCCTCTTTTTTGTTGCTTCCCACACAATTCCTAATGGCATGTATATGTACCTAATACTTTCCACTTTTTAAGCCAAAGGTTGGGTGGGTGGGAATAGAAGTATTATTCATTTGAGTGAATAAAGAAAATAAAACACTTTGATCACTGTTAAAGGACCCATGTCTGTACCAGTGGTTGAAGATGTTTACCCTATATCCCAGAAAGTTGTACTGATTAGCATTAACTGAAGGAAAGCATAGAGAAATAAAAGCAAAACCAGAAATGTATCAATTTAAAATGAAATAAGTTGCCATCCTGTGATTTATTTTACATGCTTAGGAAAGGTAAAAATGGGGGAGGACAGAGCTCATGATGAAGAAACTCATAAAACCTAATACCTCTCAATAAAATAAAGCTATTTGAATTTTTATTGTGAAGATTATGGAATATAAACATTTTGGTAAAATTGTAGTTAGAGTGACGTGGCCAATTAGCTCATTTAACATTAGATTTTGGTGCTCTGATTTCTAGAAAAGGATCCTTATTGGGACCATTGTTATTTCAAAACTTCATTGTAAAAGACATTTCTGTTAAAGTACATCTTATGAACACAGAAGAAAAAATGCTTCAGAAATCATCTTGCTCTGGTGCTCCTTAAATGTTTTATGGAGACCTGCCTGGCATCTACTGATCCCAAGTCCTGTGTTCTATCTGAAATTGCATCTCTTTATTTAATTCCCATGTTATCCTGAGGAAATGTGCATAGCTTAGTAACAGGATATAAAAGGAGATTTCTCCCCTCCAAAATGTATATCACTTAGAGGTAATGCAGTCAGGGGAATAAGCTATTTACCACTAATAAATGCACTTAACTCTCTCCAGAAAAGGCCATGCTTTGCTCTAACTTTGAAACCAATGCTTAACAAATGTTTTTGTTAGGTTATTATATATTCTGGTATGTGACTTCATGGTGACTTGGGATTTCTGGAGTTGGGAAGATGCCAGCATTATCCTTGACTTAATCTAGTTTCCTTCAACAAAATTTAAGAATGGATTCCACTCATTTCTCTCCTGAAATTTGTGACCACTTTTTGAGGGCATCCATCCATTAAGTTAACACTCTTTATTGATTGAATGTTAGGGAAGTCATGAAATCTTATGTCTGCATCCAGTATTGCCACTGATTAGCTTATATGTCCCTAACCAAATCTCTTAGCCATTCTGGATATAAGTGTTCTCATACACACACACACACACACACACACACACACACATACACACACACATATGTATATAAACTGGTTGAAGTTTTAAGATGCTTTTCATTTTAAGACACTGGAATTCTGTACTGAGGACTTGGCACCTGGGTGAGGCCTCACTCCTTCCTGTGATTTCCATGAATCACAACTCCCCCAGCTCTTGTGGGCCCCTAATGGACATTTCCATCATCATTCTCATGGCCTACTTTTCATCTGTAGGCTAACATGCCTGGTTGTCTGTTTAGTAAGAAAATGAAAGAAGTCTGTAATCCTAGATTTTGAGAAAAATGTTTCAGTTCTCACTATTTTCTTAATTTTCTAAGCTGTCATTCAAGAATTGTATTATTTTCCTTTTCATAGTGACAGAAAAATCTATACCCTAAACAAAGGAAAATAACTTTGAATCAACATTGAAATTTAAAGCCCTTGAATTGGATTCTTGATTGGAGCATATTACTAAAAGAGGGGGTCATAAAACTTCTCCAATAAAGTTTAAAATCAATTTTTAAAAAAGGTAAAATAAGTGACTTTTATCAAATGTGCTAGTGGCTTAGAGTTAGCAGTGCCCCATTTCTTACAGAAATGAAAAGGTCTTGGTTGGGTCTTGTGTTTTAATTCCTGCACATAAACCAGAGGGTGGCTATGTCTTCAACTCCAAGGATCACCCAAGAACCAAGGAAATCAGTCCATATTGGTCAACACTTCTCAAGCTGAAGTTGTAGATGTTTTTTAATGCTGGCTGGGAATAAAAGTTCTAGACACACATATGGTGACTCTTATTTTAAACCACTCTCTTTTCCAATAGATTGATTGTATAATATAATGATTTCATACTAAAACTTATAAAACATATTATCTCTTTTTTACTCAAATCTAATATATACTGAAAAACAATTTAAAAGAAAGGCATGATTCCAGCCATAGTCTAATCTTTATGGTTTTACTTAAATCTGCTGTTTTGTGACTTTAGCTTCTTGCTCTTGTTTTTACCCTTAACGTAGATCTGTAACCGCTGCCCAGCCATCTCTTTAGTATGTCCTTAGCTTCAATGTGTCCCCAGCCTTTCCCTTTTAAAAATAACCACACGTGTCTATTTTTTTTCCCTTAATAAAGTTCATTTATCTTGGCTGCCACACACTCTCTAAGTTATCCACATCCTGCTCGACTTAGGAAGACTTCGTCTAATCAGTGCTTTATATGCCACTCTGAATGCCTATTTGCATGTCAGAATTGCTTTTTCCTTTTCATGCACTGAGATGATACTGCATCACTAACACATAGTCATTCCACTCTGTCAAGTAAGATGAATATTTATCAAAATTGTATTAACTTTTTTCAGTACTGTTCTAGAAAGTGGAAGCTGTTGGAGAGGATATAGAAACTAATGATAGTGTTGTGGAGCTTGTCGATTTACTGGTTCTCATGGGGACAAAGGGTGGCTTATCAAATCTCTGGGAGTAGTATGCAATTTGAAAATGCATATTCAATATTATAATCCAATTTTGTTTTCAATAGACTATTAGGATTCATAATTCCCATATTATAAACTGTGAAAAATAAGGCTCAGCAAAACCTTTTCAGACTGAGGATTGTAGACAATACTCTATTATATTAGAGGTATATAGAACATATAGAGGGAAAGGGGATGTGATAGTCTTATTTGTAATTGGCCATCTTGAGGAATTTCCTCTTTTTTTAAATTTAAATTCAATTATTTAACATGTAGTGTATTATAAGCTTCAGAGGTAGAGTTCAGTGATTCATCAGTTGTGTATAACACCTAGTGCTCATTACATTACATGCTTTCTTAATGCCCATCACCCAGTTACCCCCTCCAGCAACCCTCAGTTTGTTTCTTATAAGAGTCTCTTATGAGTTGTCTCCCTCTCTGATTTCGTCTTGCTTTATTTTTTCCTCCCTTTCTCTATACTCCTTTGTTTTGTTTGTTAAATCCCAGATATGAGTGAAATTATATGGTAGTTATCTTTCTCTGACTGACTTATTTCACTTAGCATAATACCCTCCAGTTCCATCTACATTGTTGCAAATGGAAAGATTTCATTTATTTGATGGCTGTGTGATATTCCACTGTGTATATATATATATATATATATATATATATATATATATATATATACCACATCTTCTTTATCCATTCATCTGTCAACGGACATCTGAGCTCTTTCCATAGTTTGGCTATTGTGGACATTGTTGCTATAAACATTGGGGTGCAGGATGCCCCTTTGGATCACTACATTTGTATCTTTGGGGTAAATGCCTAGCAGTGCAATTGCTGGGTCATAGGGTAGTTCTATTTTTAACTTTTTGAGGAACCTCCATACTGTTTTCCAGAGTGGCTTCACCAGCTTACAGAGGAATTTCCTCTTCTATGTGTTGAAATACAATGTATATATTCACTCTCAACCTTTCCTGAAGGGATATTGAGTAAGTTTCCACAATATATTACACAGCAAAATTAATTTTTAATTCTTATCAATCCATAATGGTAACAAATAACAAATATAACCATAAACCTAAAATAATTTTTATCTAACCATATCCTCAATATGTGAATAGTAATTTGTATAAAACAGTAAGACACATTACCTTCCCTGTAGCATACAGGACCCTGACAAAAGAGTCTGGTCTCCCATGTTTATAATTTCTCTGTCATGGACAAGAAAGTCCTAGATTTTCTGTGAATAAGTTTATATATGGAACAAAAACATTTGAGAGTTCAAGAAGATTGAGAAACAGCAGTCTATTTTGTGGAATATTCTTTTGTGTGAGTTTAATTAATAGAGTTGCAAAGTTATTATTGTGAAAAAATAATTTAAAAAAAAGCCAAAATATCTCAGGGAGTCAGGAAATAATCCATCATAAATGGTTGTGAGTACCGGTTTTGGAATCTGGCAAATCTGAGGTCAAATTCTGTCTCAGTTATTTATCAGTTATGTGATGCTGTGCTGGTGACAGTATTTTGGATCCTCATTTTCCTTATATGTAAAGTGAGGGTTATGATATCTGGTCATAGGGATTGCTATAATAATTTAAATGAGTGTGTGGTAAGCATGTGCCATAGAGTATGCCATGCTCAACTATTTAGTTGCTGTGATAATGATTTAGAAAGTCTTAGGCATTTGTTCTCTACCATGTTCATCCGTGGCCTGTGTGAGGAATCAAGATACTTTCCTCACATTGGAGTGGTTTGGGCACTTGGTCTTATATAAGGATGGAGCTGAATAAGGACTGATTTTGGTTGACAATCTAACATGAGATTCTTTTCTTATCATATACAAGAGACATTCTGTGATAATTTTTTAGTTCATTTGCTTATTTTCCGCTGAATTACCTTGGGTGCATTTTATCCGGTTAATATATTGACCATATTTTTAAAGCTCCCGTGCTTATTAATCCTTTCCTCCATAGAGTTAGCATCCTTGGCATCAACCAAATTATTGGATGTAGCTTTGTCAGTGGAAGCTGTATCAAATGCCCTCTAGAATAATACTAATGGGTTGCCATTTCTCTCAGAGCCTCTCGGATCCCTTTGCCAACCACTTGGGCACTCAAGTACAAGCACAATATTATCTGCTGGATTATTTTGGCATTATTATAACTATATTGTGGGATTTGGAATCAAGTGCCTCATTGAAAGAGATTAATGGCATTCAGCATCCTCTCTGACCGGGGAGTTGTATCAATCAAAAGAGTCAATGTGTTTGACTGTGGATACAGCACCCAAGAAGAGGGATAATATTGGACAGGCTATCAGGGTATCAGACTTGATTCTCGTCTGTTTTTCTTTGCTACCTTGGGCAATTCACTTATTCTCTATGAACTCTGATTTCAGATTCAGGGAGTTGGAATGATGTTCTCTGTATTCTCCAGCTTTAAAATTCTATTGTTGTCTGTAAAGGACCTCTCAGTACTTGCTTTCAAATGACTCATTTATTTAAAACTCTATGTTGTCATGGATAAAGTTCAGTTATCAAAGGGAATAAAGATTGTGCCTTATGCCTGTCCCTGATGCAAATAACCTAGAACTTGCCTCAGAGGCAGACGACCTGTAATTTACTTCCCACTTGGTGTAAATATCTAAATTCCTGGACCTACTCTAGGGTATTTCTTAAAATCAGAGGTTGTCCAGAGCCGGGTAGTCAATTAATCTATAAACTTGTTAAAAGCTAAAGACAGGACACAGTGCCATCCCGTCTCTGGGATAAAAGACAAAGGTATGTGTTGTCTCCATCTCCATAAGAAGCTCACAGTATCGCTGGAGAAATGACACATGTCTCATGGCAATAGAGCAATTCAAGCTAATAAGTAGTCCAGGTGATTTGAGTCCAATACGTTTTTACAGAAGTTCAAAAGGGGTTGGAATAGCTGTGTATCAGTTTCAAAAATCTCATATAGGTATAAAAATTGGAATGATTTAGTTAAGATGAGAGGACAGTAGACTCACTTAATTCTGTTTATCTTCTTATTTCTAACCCAGCGATGCTTTCTTAGTCAAATTTCTGATCTATATCTAGTCTGTGATAATTCCTATTAAATCCCGATATGACTCAAATTTGAACTAGTCCCAAATCCTTGTAATTTGGTGGCATGACTCAAAATGAGACTAACACAGTGCTTATGTTGAATGGCTGTTATGAATATGAATATGAGTAGACTCTTCCACATGCTAACCTGTTTGATCTTAGGTAATTCACTTCAAGGTTTTGAAACTCACTATCAACATCTATAAAACAGGGGAATAATCATACCCACATTATAGTGCCATTAGGAGCATAAATGGGATGATACATATGAAATCCTTGTGAGACAAGTTTGCACATTATGTGTGCTCAATAAATGCTAGCAATTATTCTTATTATCTTAAAAAATTTCATGGCATCCTCCATTGGAGAAATATGAGGATTTTTTATTCCCTCATTCCTCAAGATTATAGCCTCTGTGAAAGCTGTCCTTGGTGTGAGGTCAGTAGGGATGGGAAACCATGTTGAATATTGGGAGTAAGTGATTTCTGAGGAGCAAAGGACAGGAAAACACTGTTAGTTATCGGCTCAAGACTGTAGTATATTTAAAATGAAAGAGCATCTTTTATAAACTGATTTTCAACAACAGCGTGATTCTTATGTTTGTGTCCTGCACACTCACATACACAAACACAGACACATCACATATTTTTAGTTTAATTGAGCAGTGCATTCACACTTCAATGTCCATATAGATCACCCAGGGATCTTGTTAAAATGTGATCTAATCCAGTGGATGTGGGGTGTAGCCTTATGTCTGCATTTCTAACAAGGTCCCTGAAGAATCCAAAGTCGAACCACTGTTTGAACAGCAAGGTAAAATAGAATCTTAATTTCTGAGTCATAATTCACAGCTGAGCCACATATTTGACTCCTCCTTCTATGGATCCAAAGGTAATTTTTGGGTCACTGTATATTCAAGTAGTTATTTTTATCTAATATGTATATTCACATATATATGAGTGCCTCACTGTGACTATAAACAGAGTTACAGCCGGACTGTGATTCTAAACAATCTAGCATGGCAGTGAAGTACTTGGCTTCTAAGCCACTGCCCACTTCATTTTTTTTTTCATTTTAATTACCACTTTTACTTAGATATAATAAACTGACCAGATGCCATGCTAAAAAGGAAATCTTCCTGACACAGTTCCAATTAGCTTTGTTTGTTCATTGTATGTTGCCTCTTCTCATAGAGATCCAGAAAGTCCAATATTGTATTGTATGTTGCCCAGCAGGACACACCAAAATCTTCCTAAGGATATTTGGCTTCTGATTTAATTTTAATTTCTTGGCCAAAGCCATTTGCTGCATCTAGCCCTGCTTTAGATGATATACAAAAAAGGAAGTGTCAGTCCTTTGGAGGTTAGCTCCTTTGCTAGAGAAAATATCAACATCTGCTGCTCCATGATTGTTTGATGTTCTTGGATGGAGTGTGGCAAATTGAAGAATGCTATCACCAAATCTTAAACCCAAACTAAAATGCCTTTTGTTTTTCGCGCTAACTAAATATTGAGACTACTGCAAGGGAAGGGTTTAATGCACACACATGTGATGAATCCCCACCAAAAGCCATTCAAAATGATCCATGCTTAATACTTCCATATCCTTTACATTACTGAAAATGTGTTGAAACATGGGATTCATAAATGCCTAACTTTAATAGAGGCTTGCCCTTTTTCAATGAGAGGTAATATCAAGAAAGTGTGTGGTGCTATTTGGAAAGAAAATCCTGGAGATGAGGTTGACAGGTTTATGGCACTGGCCTTGTCTTATTTGCAGTAACTCATTTTATATATAGTGCTTCACATTGGAGAAGCCAAGGGCTAGAGCCTTCTGTGATTTAACTGAAACAATAAGTAAGATCGTGGTATCAAAGAAGGCAGAAAATAGGTCTGCTGATTAGAACAGTATATTAGGGGACAAGAAGAGGCAAAAAAAAAATCAAGATACGACAAATATGAATAAGCATTTCATTCTGTTAGTGATCCTCCCTACCTTAATAAATGGATAATACAATGTACTATACCCAGAAATAGTCTTTACTGGCACCCCACATTTATATAACACTCTGGGATGGTTAAATTTGTTTATCTAACTTACATCATAAGAACAAGAACAAAGAACTTTCTTTGTTGCTTGCTTGCTTTCCTCTTTCTTCCTGAACTCAGACCATGGAAAAGCAAAACTCCATGCATATATTTAAATAAAAGTTTATTTTGACATTTAGTATCAGAAGGCAAAAATAAGGAAAGAGGGAGTTTGGTTTGCTGAAGGTAACACAAAGATTATAACAGTTTTGTTCAGTGAAAAGCTATTGTCCCAGGTCATTCCTCCTGGCGAGGCCTGGGGGACCCGTGATGGCAGAGGTCCTTACTGATGCTGAGGGCCATTTGCATGTGTTCAGTGCCTACAATCCATCTTCTGAGACTCCACAGGGTTTGAGTTCCCAAGCGGAGGGGTTCAGAAATCCAAATTCTTTACTACCTTCCTGATTTATTTCTTCAATATGTTCAAAGTGTAATAAAACGGCTGTCAAGCGCCGATTTCTAGTTTCGTAAGTGCTACCGCTTACACTGTCCCCTAGTGGTGATTTCTCAACCTAAAATATGTTGGGGGATTGAGTTGCCTTTAAACCACGGCTTCTGTAAGTACGTATTTCCCTGGGAGGAAACAGCTCTGGGAAGCTTCCCAATAATCTTTTGCAATCAATGTTTATTAACTTTGATGACAGTGTCTGCACAGTCTTGGGAGGAATATTATTTTGTTGGTTTTCACATTCAGTGTGCTCAGGTATTGATGGGTTTTGCCGTGATGGTTTAGCTTTCCCGAGAGCTCGAGTCATCCTTTAAGCATCCTGGACTTGGTCTTTACCAGGAACTTTTAAAAGTGTAAATACTACTTGTACCATTCAGTATATCATCGTGCAAGACACTCCTGGTCAGCTCAGGCTTCTGTAGGTGTGATACTAACGACCAGTTGTTGAGCGTCCACTGTGAGCAAATGCAGACAAGTTATTGAGAATGACCTCATATAATTTTGACTTTTGCAAACAGGATGGGACTCTGCCTCTGCACGAACATAACTCAAGGAAGCCAATTCAATTCAAAGAACATCTGAGGGCTAAGTACAGAATTCACCTAATTGGATCCTAATGTTTAGGTTGATATCGATAAGCCATAACATTTAAAGACCTGTTTGCCACACCTGCAGAATCTGCCTGCCCCTGGCTCATTTGTTTTCCTTCTCTGCACTTATATCCTTGCTTAGTAGACCCATAGTTTCCCATAGTTTGAACTTTTTATGTTCCTTTGTATGCAAATTTTTCCCTCCAAGGCCAACAGTGTGCACAAAACCTCAAAGTCAGTCCTAGCCCCTGTTACTAGACAAGGTTATCTATTCCGTGTGAGAACTGGATTTTCACTTTGTGCCATATTTTACATTACATCATTTTCCTCTGACACAATGAAGAACCATTTTTTTGTCTGTGGCTTTAAGGAGTTACTAAGGGAAATACCCACCCCCCCAAAAAAGATAGCATCCTCCCTGTTGTGGATAAGTTTGTTTCTATTACTTAATCATTTTTTATTCTTTTCTGGAGAACTTAAATAACATCATGTTCTGACTTTGAGGTAGATACACTTGAAGTTGAGAGACTGATCTAACTTATCTGCTTCTAATTCAGCCTCTGACACAGACTTGTCAAGACCCACATAATTTCTGTCTTGGTTTCTTGCTGCCATTTCATCATTGTTTTTGTCATCAGGCATCCATCAAGCACTACCAGAGGACATGGCCCTGGATGAGGGCCCATACAAAGGGAATTATGCTGCTTGCCCAGCTTTTCTCCATAAGGAGAAGATGCCTATGTCTTTCTATTTTTGAGTTTATTTGCATGAACAATTGAGAAGCTATTCTAATTTGTCAAGCTGCCCCTTTCTCATAAATAAGGCACAGCAAATGTACCATCAGAATCAGCTGAAGAAATTTTTACAATAACGATATATCAGCCCCTGGCTGATTCCACAGGTCTGGAGGAATAACCATGAACTGATGCATTTAACAGCAACCAGGGTGAATTCAATGCACAGCTAGATTTGATAACCAGAGGTAGATGAAAAATATCAGCAGATCGAAAACCACAAATAGCACCATGGGAGCATCTCTACACAATCAAGATCTTCTTTGTTTTTCAGATTTGAAAACAAACTTGTATGAGCACACCATGGGATTAATAAATCCTGGGACTGATTCACTCTAATCAATTTTTTTTTTATAAAATAAGGAGTAATTTAAGAACCAGAATAGCTAATTTACAATGAGAATTATTCTTTCTCAAATGACCAGAAACATATTTTCTGTTATTCCAGGAAGCCCTTCTATTATCAAGATACCAAGCAAATAGAATAGGAAAGCAAACAGTTTTTAAAAATTGAAACAGAGTATAAGAAATTGGAGAGGGCTGTGGAAAATTTTACCCGGATTATTCTAAGTCTGTCTTCCTGATGATTAAAATACTCATTTTCCAGATATCATTTATATCTCCTTGGACATTATTGGAGCCCTGGAATGTGATTACACTTCAATTAATTTTCTTGATTCCATATGGACCCCCCTTTTTTTATTACAGATCGTCCTTGATTATGATGGTCTGACTTACGATTTCTTGACTTTACAGTGTACCAAAGTGATATTCATTCAGTAGAAACTGTATTTTGGATTTGGATCTTTTCCTGCACTAGCAATGTGTAGTATGATACCCCAGTGATACTGGGCACAGGCAGCGAACCATAGCTCCCAGGGAGTCAGGCAAACACAAGGGTAAACAATCTATACACTTACAACCATTCTGTACCCAAACAGCCATTCTGTTTTATTTTCACACTCAGTATAGTACTTAATAAATTACATGAGATAGTCAGCAATTTTATAATAAAATAGGCTTTGTGTTAGATGGCTTTACCCAAGTGCAGGTTAATGTAAGTGTTCTGAGGTCTTTTAAGGTAGGCGAGGCTAAACTATGATGGTTAGTAGGTTAGGTGTATTGAATACATTTTCAATTTTTCTTTACAACTTACAGTGGGTTATCAGACTGTAATACCTTTGCAAGTTGAGGAAGATCTGTGTACTTTTTTTTTTTTTAAGATGTTACTTGACATCATCCAATTTAGTTCCCAGGAGTTACAGATTAGCCTTCTTTCTGAGATACAGCAATCTTTCTAATCTTATTTATAACACATTTATAAATTGCCTCAAAGGGACAATTTTGGATCTCATCCTGGAATTCTGTGTCCTCCATGTCTTCATCTGGGTGATGTCATTATCCTGTCTACCGTCAGGTCATCCATTTTTCTCCAGGGGGCATATTTGAATACTGACCTAGCCTTGTCATTGTTGCCATCATGGACAGATATTTAGAGGTATACTGGCTAGAATTTGGAGGTGGGGACACAGTAAAACTAACTTTCAACCAAGGACTGACCATAACGTTTCCTCTCCTGGTATAGAATTGTGAATAGTGAATTCCACATACCTGATGCATGCCAGGTGGTCTGCTGAGGGCACTTTTAAATATCAGAGTATCCTAAATGGAGTAATGGTAGAAAATGATGGAACAAAGTCCAAAATACATTTATATCACTGTATTATAGACAAATATGAGTAAAGGAGGTACTCAGATTCTGAGGTAGATTATATTGATGATTTCTTCTATTAAATAGATGTCAGATCCAATGAGGAAATTTCTCCCACAAGAAGCTCCTTTCTATGTGGTCACATAAAACGAGGCTCGATTATTTACTATGGTTTAAACCTAAAATAGTTTAGTACTATACAAATGCATCTGTCAATATTTGGTAACGCCCTTTTTTTCTCCTCACCGTCTTTCAAAACAGCTAATATATTAAATAATAAAATCAATAAGTATTTATGAGGCAGTAACTATATGCCCAGGACTACTTTTTGATAAAAAGAGCGAGATAAGAAGATTGAATTGCTGCCCCCTCCCATCCTTCAGCCAAATAATGAAGAAAACAACAAATATTATATATCTAGTTACTCCTATGTGCAAGCTATTAAGCTTAGTTTTTCCCTATCATCCCATCTAATCCTCAAAACAATTCTATATCCATTTTATACATAAGGACACTTTTGCTGTTTAAAGAAGTTATGGTGTTTCCCATAGATGCATAATGATGAACAGAGTGATTCAGGGTGTGGGCTCAGACTGCCTGGGATTCAAGTCCAAATGTGGCTCCCATTCCATGACCTTGGATACGTTACCCAACCTCCCAGGGTTTCAATGTCCTTATTCATAAAGTGAGGATAATTTTACTACCAGAGCTTAGGGATTTGCTCACAATCCTACCTGTAATAAGGTGTGTGAAATCCTTGGCAGAGAACACAAAAAGTATTTAATGAGCGAGTGCCCACAGTTAAGGAGCAGCAGCATCGTTAATGCCTTGACTTCAAAGCCCACACCCCCACTACACTCCGGCCATGGGTAAGAGGAAGAACACATCAGGCAGCATCGGATTCAAATCCAGCTCCCCACTGAAAGATCAGGGGCCCTTGGCAAGTCATTTGAACCTCTCTGGGTCTCATTTAATTATCCACAAATACTAATATTTACCTAATAGCACTATTGAGAGTTGAGAAATCATGCAATGTTCCTGCAACTACCAAGTAAGGTGTAACTTATCTTCTGTTCACTCCTAAAGCCACTTCCCCACCCTCTCTGTCCTTCATAGGCTAGTCGGGGAAAGCGATATGAGTAAATGAAGAAAGTGGGAAAGGAGACAGAGAATAAATGCTTATGGTATTTAGAATCACTGAAGATTGGAAGGATCAAGGAAGTTCACAGAGAATAAGAACTGAGCTAAATGTTGCTGAGTTTAGACAGAGAAGGAAACAGGCACAAAAGTGACTTGGCTGGAGTCAAACCACAGGTATGGAGTTCACAGTTTTATGTTCAAATTTAATCTATCACATTAGGAAGGATTTTTGAGCATCAAACCAGAGTTTGGAATTAATTCAATACGCAATGAGAGTCTAACACGGAGGATTATATGATATATTCCATGGATGATTCAGGAAGTTAGAGTTCAGAAATATTATCATCTGTTTTCAAATTAGATTTTATATCATATGAATCCATTGTAATAGAAACAAATAAGTCCAATTAATAAATCACTCCTATACAGAGCTCTTCATTCTTTATACATTCCTAATTAAGTATCTTAGAGCATCCATATTTTTGTCATGATTTAAGTTCATATCTTTTTCACATATATCAATGGTACTATTTAACTTTTTAATTACATATGTAATAAAAGTTAATGCAATAATTAAAGGTTGACATAGTGAGAAGGAAAAAGGACTTGACTGTTATTTATTAGCTATTGTTGAACAGAAGGACAATGGCAGTGAAAGGAGAAAAAGCTTAGGACAAATTCATGCCTGGAGTGTCATCATTCAGGAGGCTATTGTCTGGCAATACTTGGTTTGTAAAACTTGGGTAGAGCCCCAAGTCCCCTGTCTGTCTCTAGGTCATATAGGATATGAGTAGTCTTGTGATCATCCAAAATGCCACATAGAAAGATCAGGAAAGAGTGGGAAGGAAACAAAGAAAGTTCAAAGGAAGCTCTAGTTTGAAAAAGTACCAATTTTATCTGGGTAAAGGTGATGGAGGGGTATCCTAAAATACATTAAAGACTTAAAAATTGAACATTTCTGAGTTCTTATTTTGTGGGTTAATTATTAGACAAGGGATATCACATATCCCTTTGAGTTAATGAGCTACTTCAAAGCAAGAGCAATACATATAACGATATTTGTTCAATTATTCATATTTAGACTAGTGACTAGCATATAGTTAACACTAAAATTTTTCTCTTAGTTAAGTTTTTTTTGGTAAATTGAGTTATAATATTATTTGAAAAGATATTTGAGGGGGTCATCTGATTTCTAGACTCATGTCCAACTTTTTGATGGATGTCTTCCGTTATAAATGCAAAGGAACCTTAAACTGAACTTATCCTATATGGAAATTCATCCTCTCTTTTGACCTTTTCCCATTCCAGTGACCTCCCAGCAAAGGATACCACCCCATACACCCTCCCCAAAAATAAACCTCTTTCACATCTCATACATTTTTTACTATGTTATGTTAGTCTTATAAATTTAATCAGTCTCTAATTCCAGCAAATTATCTTCCTATAATATTTATCAATTCTATTCCTCCCTTCCCAACTCTGCTGCTGGAGTCTTGTGTCAAGACATTTTTTTCTTACCTAGCTTTCTCACAGCAGTTTCCTTACAGGTATCCCTGCACCCAGTAAGACTGCTTCATATCTATTGCTTCATTTTTGCTCTGGATTTTGTTTTCAATATGCAATTCTGAATATGTCACTTCCCTCTAAAAAAATCATTTCATGATTACCCATTGCTTTCTAATGTTTAGCATGGCATCATGGGCCCTTTGGTAATGTGACCTTGGCTTCTTTCTCTATTCTTCATCTGGCCCTTTCACACCCTGGGCTCCATCTATACTGAATTACTAGAAATTCCTAAATGTAGCATGTTGCCTGAGCCTTTGGGACTGCTGAGCCTGCTGTTTCCTTTGCCTGGAAGTCTCCACTAGTCCCACTCTATGCACATTATTAACACATATTCCCCATTCAAGATTCAGGGCTGCCCCCTCCCATTCAGAAAAGTAATTACTCACCTATGAGATTAGATTGCATTTCTCTCCTCTTCACCTAAATAAGAACCTGTGATTGGGGCGCCTGGGTGGCTCAGTCGTTAAGCGTCTGCCTTCGGCTCAGGTCATGATCCCAGGGTCCTGGGATCGAGCCCCACATCGGGCTCCCGGCTCAGCGGGGAGCCTGCTTCTCCCTCTCCCACTCCGCCTGCTTGTGTTCCCTTTCTCACTGTGTCTCTTTCTGTCAAATAAATAAATAAAATCTTTAAAAAAAAAAAAAAGAACCTGTGATTAACTGTCATAACATTTTAGTGTCCTGTACTCTATTCTGAGTTCCTTGAAGACAGGGTTTTACCTATTTCAACTTTGTCTCCCAAAACTTAACAGAGTGCCTAAGTGTAGTGCAATTCTTTGTTAAATATGAGTACAGAAGAATAAAAATTAGTAATATATCTAGGACGACACTTGTGGATTAGCACTAAGGAAACTGAACTAGAGTTTTACTGTGATTTGTCTGTACTAACTTAATGAGCTAGCATTAGCCATTTTGAGAACTCAGCTCTCTTGACACCATTGCTCAATGATCTTTCTATCAAAACCTGGACAAATTCCAGGTAGTTCTTACTGTGTCATTGTTTATAAAGGGAAGTACAGCCTGTCTTTGAGATTTCACATGCCAGTGTTCACTCTCATCATGAATATTAATGCTGGTTTGCTGGTTATTTCTTCATAATTCACCTAACTTTTGCTCCAGAGAGTTGGATGTTGTATTAGTGGTGTTGCAATTTACATACCAAGAAGAGCAAATAACAGAAAACAACCCTAACCAAGTAAGCAGGGTACATATTCTAAAGGCAAACAATTCTTTTCATTTTAGTGTAACACGGTTGAAACAATTTTAGAAACCAGTACATTGATTATGTTCTTTTCTCTACTAACTCATTAATTTAACAAAAAAATAAATGAACAACTGGCATTCCCAGGATAATACAAGGACTATCAAACATAGTGTACTCATAAAAGCAAAACGCCACTTGATTGAAATGTTATATTTCAAACAGATGGGATAGCATTATATGAACATATGTGAGTCATGGTTTACAAAAACGTCATATTCTAATTTGACCCTGAGACCACAATGCAATATTGGAAAAGAGAAATCATATAAATCATCCAAATAAAAGAGTTCTAAAAATCTTGATAAATAATGGCCACTGAGGGCTTACAATTGCCCACTCACTAGTTTAAGTTCTTTTTATGTATTACTTACTTTTTTATGACAACCCATTATACATATTATTATTAACCCCACTTTACAAATGAGACAACTGAGAGACAAAAAAAAAAGTGTTTCTTGACTCCCTCAAAGACACAAACATGTAAGTATCAGAGTCAAGATTCAAATACAGAAAATGTCTTAATCCTATAATACGTCTTTTCTTAACTATTTCACCAGACTGACAGTTGAGTGTAATCTTACAACCTAAACATCCATCTCTTTGAAATATTGGTTTCAAAAAATTTGATGTATTCATCTATTATCAGTGGCAAATCAGTCACCACTCTTTACTGAATACCTACTACATTTAGTATCATGTTTGATAATGGATAATACCAATACGGTTACAAAAGAAAAACAGGATTCTTGTCCCTGATCTCAGTTAGCTTTGAATCTAACTTGACATCTAGGCAAAAATGACACTGATTAATGTAATGCGATGTTAGTTAAAAATAACTGGCTTAGAAGTCAGAAAATCTCTGTTTCATGGTTCAAGCCCCAGCACAACACACTGTGGGAAGGCCAGATCCTTTGGTGATTCCAAAGGTGACTAAAATTCCCCTGGGTCAAACTCCATCAGCAGCCACTTCACTGGTCTCACGTGCTTTTAGTTTCACTGTCAGTTCCTAAGGCTGCCACCATCCATAGCCGACCAGCTTCCACCCCAGGCTGGGTCTAAATTATAGACTGCCTCAGTGTTCTCTGTGTCACATAGTTTCAGTAAAGAAAAGGAACAAGAGAATGGAATTTCAACACAAAGAGAAAACAAACTTCAAATTTAACATTGGTCAATAAATTGCCTCAAATTTCCTAGCCATAAGCCATTGCAGTGTTTCTCCCTGGCATATCCCTTCTCTCTAGGAGAAATCATAAAAGTCATTCCAGAAGAAGACTTTTAAAAACAAATCTTGATATATAATAAGCCCCTGGCTTTAGACTTTGTCATAGTAATTTCTTCGTTTTTTTCTTCACATTTCATTTATTCTTCTCACATAAACTCCTCACTTCCCATTTCATAGATAATTATATATTTTTAAATGGTTATTTTCTCAGGGTGCCTGGGTGACTCAGTCAGTTAAGCATCAGACTCTTGATTTCCATTCAGGTCATGATCTCAGGGTTGTGAGATCCAGTCCCACATCAGGCCACTCTACACAGTGGGTGTGGAGCCTGTGGAGCCTGCTTGGGATTCCCTCTCCCTCTCCCACAGCTCCTCCTCACTGCCCCCATCTCTCTCCCTCTCTAAAATAAACAAACAAACAAACAAATAAATAAATAAATAAATGCTTGTTTTCTCTTTACATTTTTTCTAGAAATGTTAAAAATGTTTCTAAAGAAAAACTCAAACATTACATTAAAATGTAAATTAGAAATTTAGTTTTTGGTGGGTTTGTTTTTTGGTTTTCAGAAATATGAAAATTTAGTTTTAGAGAGATTTTATAGAAATATACTAAAACTTTATTTATTAAACAAAGAATTTATTTTTAATTCCATAATTTGATATTATGTGCATTTGCGGTAGTGGTAAAGTCTACTTCTGGCAGCAGCTTCTGGGAAGAAAGAAAGACAGGAATGGGGAGAAACAGGTGTGTGTGGGAAGAGAGACAAAGTGAGGGGAAAGGGAAAGATGAAAATGAGAAAGGAAAACACATCAGCACAATAGCCATGAATATATGACATAGAGACACGGAGAAGAGAAGGCAGAAGAAAGGAAATGAGAAAGAAGAAAAACAGAGAGATCTGGAGTTATTGTTAGGTATCTTGACCAAGCCGGCTGTTTTATCTTTAATTACAGGCTTTTAAAATGTGTTTACTTGATGTATGAATAATCATAGTTCTTTTCACCTGCCTTTATTTAACCAGGGCAGAGGTTTTACTCTAGATCAGTGGTACTCAAACATTTTGGTCTTAAAATCATTTAATTCACTTGACAGTTATTGAGGACCTCAGAAAACTTTTGATTAAATGGGTTATTTCTATTGCTATGTACCATATTATAAACTAAAATTTTATAAAACTGAATCAATTAATTAAAAAGTTATAATAAATATTAATTTAAAAATTTATATTGCAAGAAGTAATATTTTTTAAAAGATTTTATTTATTTATTTGAGAAAGAGAGAGCACAGAAGGAGAGTGAGAGGGAGAAGCAGACGCCTCTCTGAGCAGAGTCCATTGTGGGGCTGAGATCATGCCCTGAGCCAAAGTCAGACACTTAACCAACTGAGCCACCCAGGTGCCCTAAGAAATAACATTTTATATCTGCATTTTCCAAAACAACAAAAAAATTGAAAAGAATGACATTATTTTACATATTTTAAAATCTCTGAAGATACCTAGCTTTACAGACAGTTGGAGACACCTGCGTGCTTCTCTATTCAATACGCTGCAGTATGTTGTTTTGGTTGTTTATGAAAAAAATCCAGTTTCATACAGATATGAAGGTGGAAGACATAGAACTTCATTAACCCTTGTGAAAAGGCCTCTCAGATCCCTCAGAGCTATTTGACTGCATTTTGAGAACTGCTGTCCTAGACGGAATAAGCACTATTCAGTTCTGTGAATGTGGACAAAGCTAGCACCTGTGTTGTCCACCAGCACTGCACTTTCAGTCTCTGGGTGGCCAAGACCCTGACCCATCAGGTGTTTGAAAGCCCCTGGAAGAAGCCCAGTTGCAGGCAGACTTCATTCCAGAGTTGTGTTGGGGTGGAAGCATGTTTGTCATGAAGGCTGGATGAATGCTGAATCCAGCCAGTAGATTTGTTCATGTCACCGTAACAAATCCAGTATAAAAAACCAACTGGCAATATGTTGAGATTTTATAATGTAGTCACAATCTGCCCTAAACTGTGCATCTCCTTTAAATTTTATCTGGAGTCATCATTAGGTAGACCTAATCCTAACCTCCATGTCATTTTTCATTTGAACAGATGTTGTACCAGGTCCAACTCATTCTATGCTTTTGTAACTGTAAAATTGATTATTCTAACTAAAATGTAAGACTTTTGCATTAATCTGTTACTTTTCAGATTTGGGTTTGTTCCATCATTCCATCCTGTCAGGATTGCCCTAACTCTCCCTTCTGATACCTGGTCTATTAGCCTTTACTTTTTAGATTTATGTCATTTCATATATGTTGTGAAAAGAAGCATAGTTTAAAATACTATATAAACCAAAATATGTCCTTAAAAGTATATAGCATTATATGTTAAAAAAAAGCGTAGTGTTATAAAGGTTATTATAGGAGCACCTGGGTGGGTTAGTTGGTTAAGTAAGTGTCTGCCTTCGGCTCAAGTCATGATCTCGGGGTCCTGGGATTGAGCCCATGTTGGGCTCCCTGCTCAGTGGGGAGTCTGCTTGTCCCTCTGCCCTTCTCCTTGCTCGTGTGCTCACTCTTTCTCTCTGTCTCTCTCTCTCTCTCAAATAAAAATATTTAAAAAAATAAAGGTTATTACAATTATTAGTATGGATCTTCTGGGTGAGGCCACAGAAAAAGTGTGCCTTTTATTCAGGGGACCACACATCTTCCCTTTCCAGAGCTTTTCTCCCTGGCTGAAGCATCTATCTGTTAGAAACTAATGATGTTTTAAGAAGAGAGTCCTGGAATCCAGAATCATTTAAGGCATTAGAAGGGAACTTTCAGTTAGGAAGAAGGGAGCTAAATGGGGCAGGAGAAAATAATCCATGCACGCCAATGTCCTTCTGGTAAAGTAAGCAGCTGACTAGCATAGGAGAGGACAAATCTCTTCATCTAGCCATCTTAGGTTCTCAAGCTGGAGCCCTGTAAGTTGGACTGGCAACAGATTCACAAGAGAAAGTGAGAAAGCGTACAAATTTATTTCAGTTCTACATGACACGAGACTCTTCATTAGGAAATAAAGACCTGAAGAAGTGGTTTTATAGGTTGGAGGAAGAGTGGAAAGTTATAAAAAATGTGATTGGACAAAAGGGTATGACCTAAGGGTGGTAAAGGGGGGGATACTTACCAAGGCCAGTTTGTTCGGCTTTTCTCAGCATCTCTGTATCTTCAGAGATAAGGATGTTCTTTTTCTCCAAGTATAGGAGAGCAGCCTTCACATGAAGGCTTTACGACCTGCTTCCAGGGAAACTGAGAATCTTTCCTACACCTATTTCTCAAATTCCTTCACTTTAAAATATTCAATATGCCAACATGCCATATTTTGGGGTAGCCTGTCATGAACTTCCTCACTAGCCTATGACCTTGTCTAGAGAGTATTACAAAATTCCTAGAAATAAGATGGAGATTCTCAAATAAAGAAAAATTCTTAGCAAATATGCAAATATTATAGTACTATAAATCACAGGTGTTTTATGCCTTGGGAATCTTCTTCCAAAGCTATGAAAGAAAAACCTTCAGCCCCAAGACGTATGATATCTATCAGTTACTAACGTAATGAAATGCCAGGAAATGCTTTGACTGCAGGATCAAGGTGTCAAGACAGAGTAAATTCTTATTGTAGCAAACGATGAGAATGTAAATTCAGATACAGACTAGATACTAATGTCTATTATAACTCCCATGACAAACCAAATATATTCTAAAATCTAAGCACTTTAAGACTTTCGGTTACTATCACCCATTTATCACATGAATCAGACTCCAATAATTGTCTCCATTAAATATTATACTCTAATAATATAGTTAGGGAGAAAGATATATTTACCTATGTAAGTACATGTGTGCAGGGCATCAGTAGGATTTCATTTACCTAAAGAGATGAGGTTTATCCTAAGTGATAAAATACTTGGGAAATGATTGGTGAAAATGTCTATTTTTCTTCTTTGTTTCATTGAGTACAAAATAAACTGTCAGAATAGAGCAAAAAGGAATGACTGGTAATACTGAGTTTTAATATCCATCACTTCTTTTTGTGTCCCATCAATCATCCTTGAAAATCAGCGAAGATAAATAGAATTTTTAATGTCCTGGAAACCACCATTTCTCTCTGTTGGCAGAGAGTTTACGGGGAGAGGAAGAAAAAGGGAAGTGAAAGGGAGTACTCCATGGAAGGGGAAACCCTCAGGGAGATGGAGACTGCAAGGATTGCCTCTCCCATCCATCTCCCTGGTTTAGTGCCATTCCCCTAACCAAATGGTGACCTTTTCTTTTCCTTTTTGTTTTCTGAAGTAGGCTCCATGCCCAGCATGGAACCCAGTGTGGGGCTTGAACTCATGACCCTGAGATCAAGACCTGAGCTGAGATCAAGAGTCAGATACTTACATGACTGAGTCACCCAGGCACCTCCAAATGGTGCCATTTTTTAATCTACCCCTTAACCTCAAGATCTTAAGCCCTTCTCTCTCAACCATCCTTATCCTATATCCACAGATATATGGGCACAGGGAAATATACCAGATGTGCCATAAATGTTTTATAACTAAATGAAAAATTACATTCTCAGATTACCTCTCTGCCTTTGAACCATGATGGTTCTATTCTAAGAAAATAATTATTGGTGGAGAAAATGCAAATCTTACAGGCATAGGTTTGGCATTCGTCTGGGTTACTGAGCTTCCTACATCCTGATATAAATACGTTAAATTATAGTTTTGATTTAGAAGGCACTAAACTCCCATTGCTGAATTCCTCTTTCTAAATGTTGATTCTGTAAAAATTTAGAAACTTTAGTAGCCCTAGAGGGAACAGGAAAATCCCATTCATGTTAGAGATGTATGAATTAGTGAAAAAGAACAGTGGCATCAGAGTGGAGATGATTGCTCTCACCTAATTTCTGAGTCAGTATTCTTTATGGTCTACCCACAGTTTAAACTCTTCAGTATTAAAAGCCACAAAGAAGTAAGGAGGAATCTTTGTATGTCTTTGCCAAACTCCATGAAGATCCTTTTATATCTTTATTGTTATTACCTCCATATTACCTTGACTTTGAAAGGATCCTGTCATTCCTGTTTGGGAGCATTCCAGGTTGAAAGCTACCTCATCTGATTCAAGTACTCAACAGGGTGGCCTGTCCTCCTTGGGAAATACCCCATGCTGCAGTTTCTCATGACGCTGTTTTTTTTTTTTTTTTTTTTTTTGACACCTTGACTCAATGCATTTTAGAAAATGTTTGTAACTGAGTGCTGGTGGAAAAATAAGAGAATTATGAACCATTTTCACCTGGGTTTAACTGTAGGTCAGCAGATAATTTTAGAATTATTCACTTATTTATTCATTCAAAAAAATAAGATTTCTCATATATCCATGCTATTATTCAGCAAATGACTCACTCATGAGAGAGCACAAGTTTTCACTTAAGAGAGAGGAATTAGGGGTGTCTTGGTGGCTCAGTCGGTTAAGTGCCGACTCTTGATTTCAGCTCAGGTCATGATCTCAGGGTGAGGAGAACAAGCCTTGCATGGAGCTCCGAGCTGGGCATGGATCTCCTTGAGATTCTCTCTCTCCCTCTCCCACTGCCCCTCCCCCACCTCTCTCTCTCAAAAAAAAAAAAAAAAGAGAGAGAGAGAGAGGGAATAAGAAGCAATTAGCACAGTAGAAAGTGTGTGGCTTTGGAGTGAGTTCTATGGCCCAACCAACTTTATTCTGTGATAGATCTGTGACCCTGATCAAGTTAATGCATAGATTTTAAAACATTTTTGTTACATTATTCCTTAAAGGAGTCTTGAAAGATTAGGTACCCAACTTATACGCTGTCTGTTTTAAGATTTTATTTATTTATTTATTTAGAGTGCATGAGCTGGAGGAGGGGCAGAGGGAGAGGGAGAGAATCTCAAGCAGACTCCCCACTGAGTGCGGAGCTGGACATGGGACTCCATCTCATAATCCTGAGACTATACCTGAGGAGAAATCAAGAGTTCGATGCTTAACCAACTGAGCCGCCCATGTGCCCTCAACTTACACACTTTTAGATTGATACCTAAAAATTTCGTCCTAAATTTAAATTGTTTTAAAGGATATAATTCTTAGTTTATTTTAAATAATGATGTTTTAAATAATGATACATTTCTTTTTTTTTAAGATTTTATTTGTTTATTTGACACAGAGAGAGAGAGATAGCGAGAGCAGGAACACAAGCAGGGGGGAGTGGGAGAGGGAGAAGCATGCTTCCCGCGGAGCAGGGAGCCTGATGCGGGGCTCGATCCCAGCACCCTGGGATCATGACCTGAGCCGAAGGCAGCCGCTTAATGACTGAGCCACCCAGGTGCCCAATAATGATACATTTCTTATAAATATATCCATTGAGGCATGAAAGATATATTCTCTTTTTCAAAACTACATGAATAAGTTCTCTAACAATGAGAACTGTGATATTGTTCCTATTCTTCCTGGAACTTGTATATACATTAAATTGTTTCCCCACAGAAACCCATCCTAATGTAATATATCTTTATATTTTAGCAATGATCCTATAATAATTTTACTTTTTTCTATAGTAGTAGTTGTCACCATCTAACAGACTATTTTTTTAAAGATTTTATTTATTTGACAGAAAGAGACACAGTGAGAGAGGGAACACAAGCAGGGGGAGTGGGAGAGGGAGAAGCAGGCTTCCCACCAAGCAGGGAGCCCGATGTGGGGCTTGAACCCAGGACCCTGGGATCATGACCTGAGCCAAAGGCAGACACTAACGACTGAGCCACCCAGGTGCCCCATCTAACAGACTATTGATGTATATGCAAATGTATGCTATTTTTATTTTTGTCTCCCCCTCCATTTCCCCACCTTCTAGAATATAAGACCCTAAAGAGCAGGGGCCCATTTTCCTCAATTCTGTGTCAGAACCACTTAAAGGCAGGGTGTGGCCCATTATATAAAGCAGTGTCTAACACATAATAAATATTTTTGAATAGAATAAATGAATGAGTGTGTATCAGGAAGGGAGCCTACGGAGTTCCAGTGAGGAGGAATGGGTTTTGATTTAAATTCATTGGTGAGAGAACACCTCCCAGAGAGGTCACATGTGAATCATAATCTGAGACAGCCAAACCAAGCAGTTATCTGGGCATAGATCATTTCAGTAAAGGAAATAGCACCAGCAAAGACCTCCCTGGAAAGGGTCATGGCTAGAAATGTTTGAATAACCCCCAAGAAGCCAGTATGGCTGGAACAGAATGACTCGATAGGAAACAGAATTAGAATAGAGATAACAGAACGAGATCCTAAATGGATGAAGAACAAAGGATGGTAGCGAGAACAATTTGGGAAAAATAAGTATTGCGGAATGCTTAATCTGGGTGCATTTTTAAGTTGTCTTTTCTTCTTCCTCTCATTTTGCAGATAAGAAAAATGACATATTTTAAGTAATTATATCAAGGTATAACAACAGACCAAGAGACAAATGGAAGTATGTCTTAGTGATCAGATCCCCATCATCTTTCCCACTCTTCTGACAGGACTGAATAACCCAAAGGGAAAGCAATGACTTGTCAACCTCTATCTCTGTGTAATTAGATTATATCACTCTCCAAAGTTTCAGTTCAGTACTTTTCATAAATATTAAACTCCTTTGGGGGTCAGGGAGCTGGGGAGAGTAATAATAAAGTAGTGTGATTTTATGCAATATTTTAATCTTTTGAAAAATTTGTAGAAAATTACTCCCTTCTTTCTATAAACTTCCTTTTTCACAACTCTCAGTCTCTGCCTCTGGGCAAATACCACTGACATTCCAAGCAAAGTGATATATAATATTGTCAGGTTTTTCATGTAGGTAAATTTGATGGTTTAATACTGAATTATGCAAAACAAGGAGCAGTTGATTTAAATTTAACTTTAAAATGAAATAGTAAATTATTGGAATATCTGAATAATAAAATGGAAATTTAAATAAAGAACATATGCATGAAAAGGGGAGTCCAATCAAAATGGGTTTGTTTTTAAAAAAATGATATTTAATTTCTCACCACTACTTTCTATGAACATTGAAGATGCAATTGTCCATTATTTATTGTATGTATTTAATGAATATTTTATAAAGTCCAGGCAAGCACTACATTTACATAACATATGTTAATGGGATGGCCACTAGTAATGGAAAAGGGTCTTTTTCATTTCATACAAAATCCATCAGGTACTTCCTGATCTGCAGTTTAATATTAAGTAAATGCCCATTTCAATGGGAGGGGAGAGGGGAAGTATCTTGTTTGCTAACAAAGGTCATCCTCTAACTGTAATAAAGACAGAGTATGAGTCCACTAAATATACTTTATTTCTATCCCTAATTAACTAAGATTACAATGGATGACTCAACTTTTCTGATCTTTAAATGTCTTCTCTACCTGTATGCACTCTGCTCTTTCTTTGTGTTCATAAAGCCATTGAAAGACAGACTGACTTAAGGAGAAGTGTTTATGTGCATGAGTGTGACAAACTTCCCATCACTATTTCCTGTCCCAAATTTTTCATTATGACCACAGAGTTGAGCTGAAAAACAAAGCAAAACAAAACAACAGCAACAAAAACTCTGCCCATCATTTCAAATATACCTCTATCTAGAGAATTAATTTTTAAATCTACAAAATTATACATAGATTCCTGCCATGTAGATTACTTTAACTTGTAAGAATTTAAACAGGTATGTTTTTTTTATTGTAATTCCTTGAGCTGTTCATCTTTAAATAAAGATGCTTTTTTAAAAAAATGTAGAGCATCCCTCATGAAAATTAGTAAGAAAAATAGTAACTTTAAGACCTTAGTTTTTCAGGGAATGATTATTCTTTTGGGGATGAAAAGGGTGACATTTTATTTTTCTTCATTTGCTATTTCACATTTCCTTCTGATGGTCCTTTCCCTCATATACTAGAGACTACTATGTGTTCACCAAAATCCATTTCCTTTCCTTTCTGACATACATCTCAGCCTCATAGCCACATAAATATAACAAACTGATCTTTGACAAAGGAGTAAAGACAATATAATGGAGCAAAGATAGTCTCTTTAATAAATAGTGCTGGAAAAAACTGGACATTCACATGCAAAAAAAGTGATTCTTGACATAGACCTTATACAGGTCAAAAATTAACCCAAGATAAATCATAGACCTAAATGTAAAATGCAAGCTTATAAAACTCCTAGAGGATAATATAAGAGAAAACAGAGGACCTTGGGTATGGAAATGTCTTTTGAGAAACAATATCTTTGCATAATCAATGGAAAAAATAATAAGCTGGACTTTATTAAAATTAAAAAACTTCCCTCCCAAAGATGATATTAAGAGAATTAGAAGATAAGTCACAGACTAGGAGAAACTATTTCCAAAAGACACATCAATAAAAGACTTATTCAGGGGCACCTAAGTGGCTCAATCAGTTAAACATTTGACTCTTAATTTTGGCTCAGGTCATGATCTCAGGGTTGTGAGATTGAGCCCTGTGTGGGGCTATGCACTGGGTGTGGAGCCTGCTTAAGATTCTCTTTCTCTCTCCCTCTGTCCCTCCCCCCATGTCCCACTTATGTGCTCTCTCTCTTTTAAAAAAGGACTGTTATTCAAAATATATAAAGAACTCATACAATTCAACAATAGGAAAAAAAATAACATGACTAAAAATGGCTAAAGACCTTAACAGACACCTTGCTGAAGAAAAAAATATATATGGCAAATAAGCATATAAAAAGATGTGCCACATGGTATGTCATCAGGGAACTATGAATTGAAACAACAAAGCACCACTAGATACCAATTAGAATGGTCAAAATCAAGAACAATTATGATACCAAATGCTCCCAAAGATATGGAGCTAAAATTCAAACAAATGAACGTTCATTCATTTCTGGTGGGATTGCAAAGTGGTACAGGCAGTTTGGAAGACAGTTTGGCAGTTTCTTAGAAAACTAAAACACATCTGATATAAACTTATCTAGCAATCATACTCCTTGGTATCCATCCAAAGGTGTTGAAAACTTATAGCCACATAAAAACCTGCAAATGATTTTTATAGTAGCTTTGTTCATAATTGCCAAAATTTGGAAGCAATGAAGATGTCCTTCAGTAGGCGAATAAATAAGTAAACTGTGGTATATCCAGACAATGGAATATTACTTGGTGCTAAAATGAAATGAGCTATCAAGCCATGCAAAGACATTGAGGAACATAAGAGTAGGTTAGTGTGAATAAAATAAACTTGCCTATTAGAAGAAAACAATTTCCAAATTGACTCCTTAAACAATATCCAACACTATGTAGAATATAGTAGACCCACCTAAAATACAACAATTTAAAAGCAAAGCCTTGGCAAAGATAAACTAAGCAAATTAAAAATAAAGCACTGATTACAATGTTGGTGTCAGACAAAACAGACAAAAATAATTACACTTTTTAATAATAAAAGCCACAAACCACAACAAAGATACTACTGGTAACAACACTTATACACCAAATAACACAACAATTATCTATAATTTGTAAACATATACCCATTCTCAACACAAGACAGAGCAGTGGACAAAATATAAGAATATAAAACAGTTAAAAAATAATAAAGTAAATCTTATTGTTGCATATATCAAATACTACCTTCTTGTCAATATACTTTGATTTACTAAACACATTAATTACATATTAAGACACCAAAAATATCAGCAAGTTACATAAAGTGGAGTTATTATAAATAATGCTGCCTGATCACAAGGCAATAAAACTGAAATTAAAAATAAAATAAGCAAAAAATCTCCTTCAGCTGGAAATTGAAAAGAGCTTTCTACTTACTGACTCATACATGAAAGGAAAAATATGGATAAAGTCATAAATTTCTTAAAAGTAATATCAAACTATATAGGGGATAGAAAGTAGAGATCAAAGGATAATTCATGTCTACAAAAAGTTTACCAACAAAATTAAAAAAATAAAAATAAATGAACTGAGTTAACAAAAAAAAGTAAACCAAAGAAACACAAGCAGGGAAATAATACAGACAAAAGCAACAAAGGGAATAAAATAAAATCAATGGATATTATTATTAATAGTAATCACAATGAAATAAACATTAAAATTTTTTGAAAAAAGCAAAATAGACAAACTAACAGCTAATTTAAGCAAATAAATAATGGAGACAGCAAACAAAAAATTATAAGGAGGAAATTGCTACTTATACAAAGGAAATTGAAAACATCACAAGGCACACTTCTTTGGGAAGACTGAAAACCTAGATGGACAAGTTCTTGGGATAATACAGTTTCCTAAAACTGTCCCCAGGAGTGTTAGAAAACTTGAACAGATAAATATACACAGAATAAATAGAGAAAGTTTATCAATGAAATTCCTGTATTAGAAAGACAGGTGGCCCAGATGGTTTCACAGGAGATTCTACTAAACCTTTAAAAACCATACAATTCCAATGCTATATTAACCGTTTTAGAGCATAGAAAATGAATGAAAATCTCCCAAATTATCTTATCATGGAAACATAGGATTGATACTAATCCAAATAAAGATAACCCAACAAAGAAAACAAACATTACTTGTGGATAGTAACCTGAAAATCCTAAATAACTTATTAGTAGATTCTAATACCACATTAAGAAAAATAAGACATCATGACCAAATAGACTTCAATCCTGGATGCAAAGTTGGTTTAATATTTGGATAGCTATTAAAATAAGTTATTCCCCCAAAATGTTACCACATTAATGGTCTTCAGGAGAAAAATCATATGATTATCTACATTGTACTGAAAAAGCTTTTGAAGAAATATAACTCTGATTCCTTATTAATTTCAAAAAAGCAGAAATCAATGACTACTTCCATAATATGATGAAATATGTAATATATCACAATACTAATGCCAGTATCTTACTGTGTAAATAAGTTATTCCTGAAGGTGGGGGGAAAGATGATGGAGGGGACCCTATTCCAACTGGTCCATGGAATTGAGCTGGATAGCTACCAGACCACTCTGAACACCCATGAAATCAGCCTGAGATGTAAGAAGATAGATCTGGATCTCTACAGACAGAATATCACAGGCAGTTGGTTTCAAGGTATGAAGTGGGGAGCCGTGAATCTGTGGGCAGATATCAGAGGATAAATGGCAGCAGGAGGGAACCTGGCTCACTGCTGGTGAATGATAGCCTCCCGTGCTGGGGCCAGGGCACAGACTTGCAGACCAGTAGTGGTGGGAAAAGGACTTTAGGGCAGCCCCCCAGATGGAAGCCAGAGTGGCAAGGCTGCGGGAGCAAACTGGGGGCAGCTGGTGGTTTCAGAAGCACAAAGGGCAGAGATGTACCCAATCTGGAGGCGAGGACTGGGAGCCCTGCTGGGGGGTGCACAACCCAAGACGCTGCAGTTTATAGCAGCACAGACAGAAATGGAAATAGTGTGGCCTGGAGAGCTCACTGAAGGACAGACTGCGATCTCTCTGCTCTGAGGCAGAGGGTTGGAAACAGTCTCTTCTGCTCTGATTCTCAGAAGAGATGCAAAATGCCACCAGAGAAAGCTGCCAGAGAACAAAAGCCCAAAAAAAACAGTTTTCACTGAGCCCATCCCCCGCCACAGGGGGGCAGGGCAACTCTGCCCAAACAGGGTTGCCTGAGTAACAGCGTGGCAGGCCCCAGAAGACAGACTGGGAAAACAAGAGGCCAGCAACCCTAAGGTCCCTAGAAAACAGGTGCATCTTGCTTGGGTTGTGGTCAATAATCTGGACTCTATACATTCCCTCAACCATCCCTCAACAGAATGACTAGGAGGAGGAACCCCCAAAATAGGAAAGACTCAGAGATTATGACTTATGCCACAGATTTACAAATGGATTCAGATATAACCAAGATGTCGGAGATGGAATTCAGGCTAGCAATTGTGAAGACAATAGCTAGAATGGAGAAATCAATTAATGGCAACATAGAGTCTCTAAGTGCAGAAATGAAAGCTGAATTGGCAGAACTTAAAAATGCTATCAGTGAGATCCAATCTAATCTAGGTAATATAACAGCTAGGGTAAATGAGGGAGAAGAACGAATTAGTGACCTAGAAGACCATTTAATAGATAAAAAGGGAAAAGAGGATGCCAGGGAAAAACAACACAGAATCCATGAAAATAGAATCAGAGAATAAGTGACACCATGAAACGTTCCAATGTCAGAATTATTGGAATCCCTGAGGGGGTGGAGAGAGAGAGAGAGAGAGGACTAGAAGATATATTTGAGCAAATCGTAGCTGAAAACTTCCCTAATCTGGGGAATGAAACAAACAGTCGTGTCCTAGAGGCAGAGAGGATCCCTCCCAAGATCAAGGAAAACAGGCCAACACCCCGGGACGTAATAGTAAAACTCGCAAATCTTAGAAGCAAGGAAACCATCTTAAGGGCAGTTAAGGGGAAGAGATTCCTTACGTACAGAGGGAGGAACATCAGAATAATATCAGACCTATCCACAGAGACCTGGAAAGCCAGAAAGGCCTGGCAAGACATATTCAGGGTACTAAATGAGAAGAACATGCAGCCAAGAATACTTTTTCTGGTAAGGCTGTCATTTAGAATGGATGGAGAGATGCAGAGCTTCCAAGACTGGCAGAAACTGAAAGAACATGTGACCACTAAGCTGGCCCAGCAAGAAATATTAAGGGGGGTTCTATAAAAGGAGAAAGACCCCAAGAGTGATATAGAAAAGAAATTTACAGGGACAATCTATAAAAACAAGGTCTTCACAGGCAACATGATGACAATAAATTCATATCTTTCAATAATCACTCTCAACATAAATGGCCTAAATGCTCCCATAAAATGGCACAGGGTTGCAGATTGGATAAAAAGGACCCATCCATATGCTGTCTACAGGAGACTCATTTTGAACCTAAAGATACATCCAGACTGAAAGTGAAGGGATGGAGATCCATCTTCCATGCCAACGGACAAATTAGATTTTAAACTAAAGACTGTAGTTAGAGACACAGAAGGACACTATATCCTTCTTAAAGTGTCTATCCAACAAGAAGATCTAACAATTGTAAATATCTGTGCCCCAACATGGTAGCAGACATCTACATAAGCCAACTGTTAACCAAAATAAAGAGTCATATTGATAACAATATGTTAATTTTAGGAGACCTCAATACTCCACTTTCAGCAATAGACAGATCATCTAAGCAGAAAATCAACAAAGAAACAAGGGCTTTGAATGATACACTGGACCACGTGGACCTCATAGATATATACAGAACACTCCACCCTAAAACAACAGAATACTCATTCTTCTCAAGCGCACATGGAACTTTCTCCAGAATAGACCACATACTGGGTCACAAATCACGTCTCAACTGATACCGAAAGATTGAGATTATTCCCTGCATATTCTCAGACGATGATGCTTTAAAACTGAAACTCAATCAAAAGAAAAAATTTGGAAGAAATTCAAACACTTGGAAGCTAAAGACCACTCAGCTCAAGAATGTTTGGGTCAACCAGGAAATCAAAGAAGAACTTAAGGAATTCATGGAAACCAATGAGAACGAAAATACATTGGCCCAAAATCTATGGGATACTGCAAAGGTGGTCCTAAGGGGGAAATACATAGCCATCCAAGCCTCACTCAAAAAAATAGAAAAACCCTGAATTCACCAACTAACTCTACACCTTAAAGAACTAGAGAAAAAGCAACAAACGATGCCTAAGCCACACATTAGAAGAGTAATAATTAAGATTAGAGTAAAGATCAATGAATTAGAAACCAGAAACACAATATCAGATCACCAAAACTAGAAGCTGGTTCTTTGAAAGAATTAATAAGATCGATAAACCACTGGCCAGACTTATCCAAAAGAAAAGAGAAAGGACCCAAATCAATAAAATTATGAATGAAAGGGGAGAGATCATGACTAACACCAAGGAAATAGAAACAATTATTAGAAATTATTATCAACAACTATATGCCAATAAACTGAGAAACCTGGAAGAAATGGATGTCTTTCTGGAAACCTATAAACTCCCAAGACTGAAACAGGAAGAAATTGACAACCTGAATAGGCCAATAACCAGTAACGAGATTGAAGCAGTGATCAAAAACCTCCCAAAATCCAGAGTCCAGGGCCTGATGGATTCCCTGGGAAATTCTACCAAACTTTCAAAGAAGAAATAATACCTATTCTCCTGAAGCTGTTTCAAAAAATAGAAACAGAAGGAAAGCTTCCAGTCTCATTCTATGAGGCCAACATTACCTTAATCCCCAAACCAGATAAAGACCCCATCAAAAAGGAGAATTTCAGACCGATATTCCTGATGAATATGGATTCCAAAATCCTCAACAAAATCCTAGCTAATAGGATCCAACAATACATTAAAAGGATCATCCACCACTACCCAGCGGGATTTATCCCTGGGATGCAAGGGTAGTTCAACATTCACTAATCAATCAATGTGATAGGACACATTAATAAGAGGAGAGAGAAGAAACATATGGTCCTCTCAATTGATGCAGAAAAAGCATTTGACAAAATACAGCATCCTTTCCTGATTAAAACTCTTCAGAGTATAGGGTTAGAGGGAACATTCCTCAAGTTCATAAAATCCATCTATGAAAAGCCCACTGCAAATATCATCCTCAATGGGGAAAAGCTGAGAGCGTTCCCTTAAGGGAACACGTCAAGGATGCCCACTCTCACCACTATTGTTCAACACAGTACTAGAAGTCCTAGCAACAGCAATCAGACAACAAAAAGAAATAAAAGATATTCAAATTGGCAAAGAAGAAGTCAAATTCTCTCTCTTTGCAGATAACATGATACTTTATGTGGAAAACCCAAAAGACTCCACCCCCAAATTACTAGAACTCATACAGCAATTCAGTAATGTGGCAGGATACAAAATCAATGCACAGAAATCGGTAGCAATGCAACTATAGAAAGAGAAATTAGAGAATCAATTCCATTTACAATAGCACCAAAAACCATAAGATACCTCGGAATAAACCTAACCAAAGAGGTAAAGGATCTATACTCTAGGAAGTACAGAACACTTATGAAAGAAATTGAAGAAGACACAAAAATATGGAAAAATATTCCATGCTCATGGATCGGAAGAATAAACATTGTTAAAATGTCTATGCTACCCAGAGCAATCTATACCTTCAATGCCATCCCAATCAAAATTCCAATGACATTTTTCAAAGTGCTGGAACAAACAATCCTAAAATTTATATGGAATCAGAAAAGACCCCAAATCACCAAAGAAATACTGAAAAAGAAAAACAAAGCTTGGGACATCACATTGCCTGATTTCAAGCTATATTACAAAGCAGTGATCACCAAGACAGATACTAGCACAAAAACAGATATATAGACCAATGGAACAGAATAGAGAGTCCAGATATGGACCCTCAACTCTACGGTCAAATAATCTTTGACAAAGCCGGAAAAAAAACATGCAATGGAAAAAAGGCAGTCTCCTCAATAAATGGTGCTGGGAAAATTGGACAGCTATATACAGAAGAATGACACTTGACCATTCTCTCACACCATACACAAAGATAAACTCAAAATGGATGAAAGACCTCAATATGAGACAGGAATCCATCAAAATCCTAGAGGAGAACATAGGCAGTAACCTCTTTGACATCAGCCACAGCAACTTCTTTCAAGATACAGCAACAGCTAGTGAAACAAAAGCAAAAATGAACTTTTGGGACTTCATCAAGATAAAAGCTTCTGCACAGCAAAGGAGACAGTCAACAAAGCAAAGAGGCAACCCACAGAATGGGAGAAGATATTTGCAAATGACACTACAGATAAAGGGCTGATATCCAAGATCTATAAAGAACTTCTCAAACTCAACACCCAAAAAACAAAACATCAAGTCAAAAAATGGGCAGAAGACATGAACACACTTCTCCAAAGAAGACATAAAAATGGCTAACAAACACATGAAAAAATGTTCATCATTAGCCATCAGAGAAATTCAAATCAAAACCACATTGAGATACCACCTTACACCAATTAGAATGGCAAAAATTGACAAGGCAAGAAACAACAAATGTTGGAGTGGTTGTGGAGAAAGGGGAACCCTCTTATACTGTTGGTGGGAATGCAAGTTGGTACAGTCACTTTGGAAAACAGTGTGGTGATTCCTCAAAGAATTAAAAATAGAGCTACCCTATGACCCAGCAATTGTACTCCTGGGTATTTACCCCAAAGACACAGATTTAGTGAAAAGAAGGGCCTCATGCATCCCAATGTTCATAGCAGCAATGTCCACCATAGCCAAACTGTGGAAAGAGCCAAGATGCCCTTCAACAGATGAATGAATAAAGAAGATGTCATCCATATATACAATGGAATATTACTCAGCCATCAGAATGGATGAATACCCAACTTTTATATGAACATGGATGGGACTGGAGGAGATTATGGTAAGTGAAATAAGTCAAGCAGAAAAAGTCAATTATGATATGGTTTCACTTATTTGTGGAACGTAAGGAATAGCGTGGAGGAAATTAGGAGAAGGAAGGGAAAAAGGAAGGGGGTGGAAATCAGAAGGAGAGATGAACCATGAGAGGCTATGGACCTTGAGAAACAAACTGAGGGTTCTAGAGGGGAGGGGGGTGGGGGGATGGGTTAGCCTGGTGATGGGTATTAAGGAGGGCACGTACTGCATGGAGGACTGGGGGTTGTATGAAAACAATGAATCATGGATCTCTGCATCAAAAACTGGTGATGTATTGTATGGTGACTAACATAACATAATAAAATAAAATTTAAAAAAAATAAAAAATAAAAGTTATTCCCACTGAATCAAGAAAAAGTCAAAGATGATCCCTGTCTGCACTGTTATCTAAAACTATCATGGATGGATGAATTAACCAGTGAGTATTAACAAGATAAATTATGAAACAAAAATTGGAAACTGTTTCTATTTGTAGATGATATGATAGAAACTCCTAAAATGTCATGATAAAAATAGCTCAAATAATAAAATACTTTAGGAAGGCAGAGAGTTTAAAATTAGCATATACAAATCAATAGCCTTCATAAAAAGAAATGATAAACACCCTGATGGCTCCCTTTGATACAGAGATTCTGTAGTCCAATATCAGTATTTACTTGATTCATACACATAAGTCTCTTTGGATCAAGGGCTCTAAGTTACCTAATGGGATCCAACCAATTTTTGTGCTTGCTTGCCTCCCATCATCCCTTCTCATTTCTTCCTCAGCATTCTTATTCCTGGCTAATATCCACATACTGCTGAGTTCAGTAATACTGTCTCTGAGACAAGAACTGCTAAATGTGCACTGGCAAGGATTTTGACTCTGAGTGAATCTCTGAATACAATAGACCCATCCTTATATCATCCAGAGTTTCAGTACTTTGTAGAACATTCCTTAACTATTTCAAATACATACATACATTACATACCCCCCAAAAAAAGCCAACAAACCTCTCTCATTATTGAACGACTATATTTTTTTTTTGTAAACCCTGAAAAATGTTCTGAATCTATTGATGTAGCAGCTTTTCTAAAGTGTACGGAAAATGTGAGCTTGCTCCTCTTCAAAATTTTCCAAAATGACTCTTGTTATTTTTTACAGAACAGGAAAGCCACGGACAGAATAAGTCCAGGATAATATTTGTGAAATTTATGTCTAGTAATATCTTGCCCTCCTTTCCTGTGTCTTCCTGAATATCCTGACTATAATTAGTTCATGATTGCCAGGTAGATTTTGTTAACTGATCCATCAAGCTGGTTCACACTCAAGTTTAGGAATTTTGTATACTACTCATCAAGGAATACTTAAAACAAACAAACAAACAAAAATGCAGAGTAAGATATGGATATCTATGTTGAATATTAGGAATTCTGGAGAGGCAGATTTGAGTTTGGGGTTCTCAGAAGCTCTTAAATCACAGTTTTTATGATTGTCCTCTTTTTAAGCAAAAGACTGATTTCTGACATTTATGGTTATTTGCTAGGACAATATCTCTCAATATCGTGTACATGTGTGTATAAGAATTTGTATTTTGGGAAGGAGACATACCTTCATTTTCATTAGATACTTAAAAACCAATGAATTCAGATATTATAAAATCAATACAATGAAACCTCCAAAGAGAAAGGGGGAGCTATTACTGGGTTTCTGACAGAATGGTTCTTTGACAAAACAAAGTAGAATCCTCAGATTTTAAGGGAGTTAACCTGTATATCATAAAATAAATAAAATTTAGTCCCCAGTACAATCGATAGATATTTAGCAGATTAGTTATCTCCAACATTGAATTTGACATGTATTTAGGAGAGATTTTTCAAAAATTGTTTGTTTTACATATCTTCTCTGCAAGGGGAACTGGCTCTCAGATATCTCATCAGGCATCCACTTTGTAAAACACAAAAGAAACTTTTACAAATCAATCTTTCTAAAATTATCTTTTGAAGTTCTGGAACAAAGCTCAGCTGGCTCTCTCTTCTTTGGTTCTGTCTCAGTGGTAGGTCAAAGGATTTGAGAATTGAAGGGCTTTTTCAATTATACAATGAGCAGCAGATTTCCCTGAAAGCACAAACTCCATCATCTAAATATATGCTAAATATATATGTGTAAGAAGTAAATCTTTGACTGATTTATTTATTTCTGATACTGGTTTTGTGATTCTCAAGTGTTGTATCAAATATATCTATCAGTTCTTAAAATGCTTATATATTCTTCCTTAAATTTGTTCCAAACTTCTTCACCTACAGAATTCTTTCCTAGGTTTACAGAAATTAACCCAGCCCCTTGTTATACACAGTGTTTTCTAATGCTTCTTGCAAACTTCTAGGACTATCATGTACTGGCTCCTTGTCGGTGAAGAATTTAAATGTGTTGATGGAATAGTATGACATTTGAGTGGGGATATTATTAACATTGTTAAAGAAAAACAAAGCTGGATAGTAAAGTGGTAAAAATAGATTTTACTCAGGAAATACTGCAGTAGGGGAAAGAGAACTCCCACAGTCTAGAACTGGGCTCAATTCCAAATACAGGGACAAGTGGGAATGTATAGCCAAGGAGCAAGTTGGGGGTCAGTGGATGGAAAAGCACTAAAAGGGTAAGAAGGATTCTGGTGGAATAAACTTAATAAAATTCTTGCTGAAGGTAGTCCAAAGTAATCGTGGGGCTTGGAGATGAGGAACTTGATCAGATATCAAGGTGACCATATATGAAGTGTGGAGAATTCTCTCCAAACTGACTTAGTAGGATTCCTGCTAAAACTTGGCAAAGCAGAGATGAGCACGGATGCCTGAAGGTCATGGCCTGGTTTAGAAGGAGGCTTCAGAGAAGCCTGATGAAGGTTTCGTCAAGGAGAGCCTTTCTTAGTATGATAGAAAAATGAAGGAGAAGCTGAAGCTGTGCTATGCTACAGGATAAAGGCATGCCCATGGGTAGAAAGTCGTTCCTTCCATAATTCTGAGAACACAGTGTAGCTAGTTGGGCAGTGGTGGAAGTCAAGCCTGAAGAGATATGATGGGCCCATGAAGGACACATTACTCTTTATCCTAATAGTTGCTGACATATGAATAACCAGATTTTTTAAAAAAAGATGACTGGTGTCATGTGAAAGTTAATGGAAAGTAAAGGAAATAGCTACAGAGAAATCAATTTTGAGTCTAAGGCAATAGGGATTTAAAATATAAGATTCTAAACTACAGTAATATCAGAAAGAATTAAGACATATTTGAAAGATATTTTGGAGGTAAAATGAAAATTCACGAAGACTAGATGGAAGATATGAGAGGGAAAATGTCCAAAGACATCTTTAAGATTTTAGCCTAGATAACTGATTATCATAAGATGGATGATGAGGCTCTTGTCACATAGTGAATAGGTGTATATCTTTTTGCCTTGAGTAGAGTGGAGAATCTCCTCATTTTAGTTCTAAAGTTACCAAGTCTGAGTTGTCGTTGAAATTTAGTTGACTGATTAGCCACACCAAGTATTCAATGGGAGGCCAGGCCCCCAACCTCTGTACTCTAGCTGGAACTAAACCAGACAGGCAGTAAGAGACAGAGGAGAATGTTCTTTTAAAAACTCACAAAAAACGTTTTCCAAATTCTCCTTGATATCTACTTAATAAACATGTTGCTTTCAGTTTGTTTACCTGAAATATTCTAACTCCTAAAGCCCTCTGTAAGAAATGTTAATTTGCATCTCAAAAATTTGCCCTAAACTGTCAAATTGAGTAATACTTTCATACGGAGGCTTCCTTTGTCAATGCAAAGACAGGAAGTAAACACTATCAAAGTGTAAACAGAAATTCTTTTTCACTGGGTCAGGTTCTGTTTCTTTGCATTTCTCATCAGGGTTAGACTAGTGCCTTGTACAGGTTTGTTGAATTTAACTGTCTTCCCTGTTTCAAACATTTGCTGAAACATGAACACATTGTTAAAGGAGGCCAGAGCTGGACAGTAAAAAGGTAAAAACAGATTTTATTCAGGAACTATTGCAGTGAGGTAAAAGAGAATTCATTATAGACCTGGACTCAACTGTAAATACAACAAGGAAAAGTGGGAATTTATAGGCTAGGAGTGGGGATGGGCATTGGGGGATGGAAAATTACTAACAGGAGCCATCAGGAGTAAGGGAATTCTTGTCAGACTTAAAAGGCAGGCCAAGGGGATCGGCTACCAAGGGTGGGAGATTCTCACCAACCTGACTTAGCAGGATTCTTGCTACCACTGGGCTAGGCGGGTGTAGCAAGGGCAGGGACCTAGGTGAGGATTTGGTGGAGAGGAAGACTCAGGGGAGGCTAACTAAAGTATGATCAGGGAGTCTTTGTCTGTCTGTCTGTCTGTTTCTCCACACACACACACGCACACGCACACGCACACGCACACGCACAGAGAGAAGGAGGGAGGAAAGGAAGAGAACTACTATGTACAAATTCTTTTTCCAAGTTTTGTTGCTTTACTTCAGCATTCCATTTGTCTCCTAATAATGGACATTTATATGAAGAAACGATAACAGAAACATTATAAATGTTTTATAAAATTATTGATTTGAAAAGAATGTGGAGAATTTGGAGAGATACCCCCCAAAAGTAATGAAAACTAATAAAAGGACCTGAATAGCATGGATCAGGCAAAATAAAAGTGACAAATTATTTTAACTAAAAAGCTGGCTGACGATAAAAACTCATATAATCATGTACCTTTATAAATAATAGAGACCTCAGAGATTATCTCCTTATTTTAAAGATGAGGAAGATAAGTAAGTCCCAGAATACGTATAGGACCTTTAGTTAAAAGATCTTCCCAACCAATACCAACTGTTACACCACCGCAAGCCAAGAAGGATCCTACAGCTACTTTATATTCTCATTATGTCTAGAGCTTTATTTTTACTACAATGCAATTTTTATTAAAATACACTAAAAATTTTGACATATTTATTCCAGAGAAGTATCTGACATTATTGTCCTTCTAGTTAACACTTTTTCTCCTCTAGAATTTTCTCATTTGGTGGTTCATGTTGCATAATTAAATTAGTCACTCAGAGAAATAAGTCACTAGATCTTATTGAGAGACCGATGAATTACATTGGAGAATAACTTATTGATGAATCAGTGTATTTTTATTAAATTAAATTTATTTTTTTCAGCAATGACAATACAGTTTATTATTAAATTAAATTTATTTTTTTTTCAGCAATGACAATGCAGTTTATTAGTCATCAGTTCCCTGATTATCATGATCCCACTATTGGTGAGTATAAGCCTCTTTTCTCCTTTAGCCCAAATAAAGACACTTCAAATAAGTGGCTGATAAATACTGTTGATGTCTATGGAGAATAAGAAATATATCTTACTATGACCCAGTACACATACAAATAAATATAGAATATATAAGCCACCATAATACAAGCTTCAAGAAACAATATTTGCCCTTACTTCTTGTTGTGCATTCTCATATTTTCCATTCTACTCTATTTCTTCCTGATAAATAATGGTTGGAATACATTAAGTTGATTTCAGGATCCACTAATGGATATCTACCTGCATTTGAAAAGCTCTGGTCTGGATAATGTAACTGATGTGATTGCATGCTTATTTGGTCATTTGTTCACTTAGTGTCTGGATCCAGCGTCTGGATCTTCTATTGCAGAATTAGTTAACCATGTTAATGGTGCATCTGGAAAAGACTTTAGATATAGATATAATTTTGTTCACCATTCTCATCTGGTAGATGAGGAAACTGAGATTCAAAGAGTCAAAATATTGTTAGAGCCAAATATTCAGCCATGTTTCATTCTTCCTATATGATTTTCTTTTTATTGTACTTAATGCAAAAACACTGCAATTGGGAACAAGTTTTCTTCCTCTTTCAAAGCAGAAAAGATGTCTTTCACATTGCTTTACTCCTGCAAAAGAACTATTCTAAAGGATCAGTTGGAAATTCCGAGTCTGCTACAGCACTCTTTGCCTAGAAACAAATTAGCATTGAGGGAAACACATAGTTCTGGACCCCTCATGGTTGCCTGGTTGCCCAGACTGTGAGAAATTTTGACTATATACCTCATCCCTGACCCTCTATTCCTTTGTCTGAGTATCTCCTAGCATCACTTCCAATGCATATGATCCTCTAATTCTTATTTTGCTCATCAGACAATTTTAATTCAAGGCCCTACTGTGTATATAAAATGTTATATGGAATAGGATATTTGCTTGAATACTTATGCTGAAATGAGTAAAATGTACTCATTTTTAAATGTCCCACAATTCAGTAAGACTTCTTCATCAGTTGAACTGATTAGTAAGATTTCACTGCAGGAAATTTATGCATTGTTAATCAGAAAGCACTTCCTGAAGAGGTTGAGTTTTGTTTCTGAAGAGAAAATAATCACTTTGTAAAGTTTTAGAAGCAATCATTTAAATCCATTTCCCAAATATCTTGCTTCTGGAATGCTGGTGACTTTGCATAACCCACTATGAATTACAGAAAAGGAGAAATCTCTAGGCAAAAGCTCTGAATCTTTTATCTTGTTGGAAAATTTAACAGTACAATATATCATTTATGATATCACAAATTCACTCTGTTTTTCATTACTTTTCATCATCGTTTAAGCTTTATATGGGTTTGTGTTTGAAAAAGCTACCGTTGCTCATCAGCCTTTCCCATCTAATGGCTTGAATAGGGCAATATGTGTGAATAAATTATAAATGGCTCATTCAAGAGGAAGAAATAAGAAGAATATGATGATGATTTCTTTAGATTTCCATGAAGTACCTCCATCATTTGAAATTAAGCTAACTGGACATTCTGTACTAACAGACAGCTAAAATCCTACCTTTATCTGGCTATAAATAAAATAGCTTTAGAGGAAGAAGTTTGAAAGTGGAAACACAGAGCACTTCATTACTATCAATTCGATTTTCCCATCATTTCATTTCTTGTCTTCTCTAATGAAAATATTGGTTCATAATTTTCCATTGGTATCCTGTTTGAGGAAGGTAAAAGTCTCAATAATTTACTTTTCATCTGCTCAAGCTATGTAACTATAACTCCATCTGGCTGATTTAATGACCCCTCAAGAGGAAATTCATATTACTACATTTTGAAAATCATATAAATTAGAGAAGAATATGCCTATTAAGGAAACTTATTTCACAATTTATATAAGAAATGAATATTTTTTCAATTCTGTGCAGATTTGTTTGTCATCCTACTGACTGAGGTTTTGGAAGAGTTTTTCTTTGAAATATTTGAAGGATTTGCATAGTTTTATTTCCTTCCTTATGTTCATCTTAAAATTATTTTTCTTTCAAATCTACATCAATTCTGGAACTTTAGATTCCCTTTATTACTGACAAGAATTAGGGATATTATCTGGTACCAATGAATGTTCTACCCAGAGGAGTAATTGCTTTCCTTATTAACTGACAACATTTTCAATGTCAGGAACCAATGCGTCTAGCATCTGCAAATCCACAGAAGATACCTATGAAAGGGATACTGAAAGGTATTGATTCTATTCTCTCATGAGAAGACCTCACTCAAAAATTAAATTAAGTTCCTTAATTTAATTTAATCAGGTGCCAAATATGGATAAATTGAAGCTTTAATTTAATCTTTAAAATGAGTATCTCTAAGCATTAGACATTAAGTATGGTTTGATTTTTCCATGGTAAAGTAATTATGGAATAATAAGAAGAAACATTTTGACCAAAGTCCTGATGTTCAACCCTTTGTAATAAACGCACATGCTATTTTCTAATTAGCAGTAAATCATTAGAGATAACCATTGCATGTAATTCAATCGGCAAAAAATGTAAATGCCTACTCTTTGCCAAGCAATCTGCTTGTCCTCTAGAAAGAAAAGATTAATATAGCACATTTCAAGCCCTTAAGGAATTTTCAACTCAAGAAGAATTCAGACAAATACACAAATATTTATACTACCTATGAAGTCAGTTATTACTATAAAAAAGAAGCAAAGTGCTGAGGGGTTTTGAAAGAATGGTAAGGGAGTTCAGTGACACTATCTTAAAGTTATATTCACTGTGATTTTGGATCACAGTTTCTTATATGTTTTAAAAGCCCTCTAAAAAAAAAAAAAAGAAGATAGCAGGAAAGGAAAAATGAAGGGGGGGAAATCGGAGTGGGAGATGAACCATGAGAGACTATGGACTCTGAGAAACAAACTGAGGGTTCTAGAGGGGAGGTGGGTGGAGGATGAGTTAGCTGGTGATGGGTATTAAAGAGGGCACGTACTGAATGGAGCACTGGGTGTTATACGCAAACGATGAATCATGGAACACTACATCAAAAACTAATGATGTAATGTATGGTGATTAACATAACATAATAAAATTAAAAAAAAAAAGCCTTCTTGGCTTTCCTGCTGTCCATTCTAAAATTCAGGATCCGTTGAGGAGACTTTTCAGAGAAGTCTGGATTTCTCAAAGACTTGAGAAAATGACCTAGGATGGTTTGGGTTTTGCCATATCATTTAAATTTTACTGTAACTTGCTCAAAATTAAAAAGCTTATTGTATATAATTTTAACTTAATATCAATTAGGTATCAAGTTGTTGATTTTTTTTTTGAAATAGAATATGGTGTTCCTTTCCTCAAAACCAACAATGTAAATATCAGGTTCTCATTTGTGGACTGTGTATTTAGTCCAAATTATTTATCGATATCTTTATATGTTGAGAATTGTTTCTGTTTATGCTTTTACTGATGATCAGATGAAGGCAAACATATGAGCAGCGAAAACCAGGTAACTTCACTTGGCAAATTATACAGATGGAAACAAGATATAGTATCAAATAGATTGCTCCAAATAAGACATTTGATACTGGATGGAAAATTCTAAACCAGGAAGGATTTGTGTTCCCTCTCAGTTACAGAGTATCATAACTTTGATCAAGTCATATACATAATTAGTAATTATCTCTCACTGTCCTCAAAGACTATTGTTTTGGCCTCCTTTTTCTGCAAACCTGTAAAATTTTGTCATACATATATTTAGCACCTATTATGTGCCAGGTACCATGCTATGCATGGATATATCGAGATAAAAACACAAGCTGTGCTTCCAAAGCACTCCCAGTTAGGTGGAGAAGATAAATCAGTAAACAAGATCATGCAATGAGTTCATGAAAGAGAATACCACAAGGTGCAGAAGAAGAACCCTGTGGGAACATCTCACTTGACCTGAAGGGACACAAATACGTGTAGAGCAACTCTTCTCCATACTTTGAAGAGTGCATAGGAGTTAGGCAAGTGAAGAGGAAAGAAGAATGGATATTCCCAGAAGAACAAAAAAATACAGGCATGCAAGCAAGATAGTACAACATGTGACTGAGATGGGGCATGTCTGGAACCAGAAGTCCTAAAGATGAAATAAATGATATAATGTGCAGAGTGGCAAGAGGGAGGTAAAAGATTCATCAGAGATCAGGTCTTTAAAGATCTTGTAGGATGGACTAAAGGTTTAAATATCTACAGTCTTGTGCTCTTGCCTGAGATAAAAACAAATATTATTGACAGGCCACTGAACTTTTACATTTAGATAGCTCCAAGGAAGATAAAAGTAAACATGCCCCAACTTTAGCTAATAACTGATTATCCTTAGTAGACTTTTACTTCTTTCAGGATTATTTATCATGGTACTCTCCTTTATCCACTAGGATCACATGCCAAAAAACTCAGCAGGAATCCTTGATACCTATCTCAACTTGTCTATATTAATCATTCACTGAACTCTGTTGTTGCTACCTCCTAAAAATATCTTGAACCTGTCCTCATCTCTCCATAACTTCTGTTGCCTTCTTATTCTAAGCTACACCCCATTTCCAATTTAGGCTAGTTCTTCCAGTTGTTAAGCATGAAGACTCTCATGATCTTGCTACTGTTGGTTACAGACTTGTCACACTCCATCCCCTTTTGAGTTTCAACTACACCTACCTTACTTTAAATTAACAAATTCCCAAGCCCCTTTCTACCTTGGAATACTTATGCATATATTTTAACCCTGAATGTTCTTTACCTCTCCACTCTCCATCTTTGCTTGGGTAAGTCATACATTGGTCAAGCTTCAGCTTAAATATTGCTTCCTCAAGAGAGCCCCCTTTGAATACCCAAAATAAAATACGTTCTACTTTCATACATTCATTCAGAACCTTGACTATTGCCTTAATATCATTTGTAGATATATAATTAAATAAATTTTTAAATTATTTGTTTAATTAAGGTGTCATAAGGATAGGAACTTCAATATATTATTCACTAGTGTTTCATTAGACATCAGTAGAATGCCAGACATATAGTAGATGCTCAATAAATATTTATTGAATAAAAAATGGATGAATGAATACATTTCTAGAAAAGGATTAATCACTTTTACATTTTGCTATAGTTAACTTTAGAGTCCTCGGGAGCAATTAGACTAATAATTAATCAAAAGTGTGTTAGTGTCTTTACTAGAAATCCCTTATGTATGTTAATGGCTATTTCTTGACCTAAAATGGTTACCAGAAGAACATTTCTTTGAACAATTAAAAGCATATGCTAATGTTAATTATTATTTCTTCTGCTTTCTCTTTTTACCCTTTCTCCTCTTCTTCTTCTCCATTCAATGTTAATTTATTAACAAATATTTGTTGGGTAGCTACCATGATCTGGGCATTGTACAAGGCATGGGAGTGAATGGTGCACAAAAATAAGCAGGAATGCGTTCCCTATTGAACTTCACTGCCTAATTTTATTTCATTATCTGTAAGAGTTGATCATATCTCTTTATCCAGAGTCAAATTGTCCTTTTTCCTCATTGATTTAGGATGACTTGAGGTCATTGTGTATTACAGCCCACAATTTGATTAGAGGAAACTGGCCTTAAGGACCTATCCAATTGTTTCATTGGATTTCTTTTCCTGCAGAAGGAAAACAACTTTAACAACCCAGGAATCAGTTATCACTTTATTAATCTACCTGTCTATGCATTTATTCAGTTCTCATAGTGTCCAGAAATTCATATGACCAACAGGTTTCGAGGTATACTTACATATGCTATCTTCAAGGAACACATACTTTGGTAATTGACTCAGCTGGTGAATGCTTTTTCTCTCTTAGTGTTTTAGACCTCCAATTTCACTTACAGGCCATGAATACTGCATAATACACTCATCTGAAAGATTTATATTCTTTCTGAACAATTGGTAAGGACTGTAACAAGCTCTACAAGGAAAAAATAAAATGTCATACGGAGATTTAAATCTTCCTGAATGATTTAGGATGTTCAAAAAAACAAGGGCTTCACCTAAGTGGCGAAGTACATCAACAATATGGACAGGTCATCTGTGGACAGCACCACATCTAATGATTGTGATCACACCACAATGTCTGAGCATGAAAAATATCGATGTGATTAGACTGGTGTAGGAGAAAGGTACCACATTAAGTATACATTTCTCAGTATCTCTGGTGAAATACAAAATTCCTAAGCTAAGGATTTTAAAGAAATAGTGTGTTTGAATCACACTGAAATGGCCTGCTCAGTGTCTAAAATGTGCACTAATAGAGTCACTTCTTTGTGCCATTAGAAAATCCCTGTTAAAATGTAAATGCTCAGGGGGGAGGTAACCATTAGGAGTCATTTATACATTAGCATAGATTAATGTGTCCAATTATTCTAGTGAGCAATCCACAGGACTATGGTCTACAGAGCAGCACTGAAGGGATAGCGTGAGATTTAAAGGGGGGGGGTGGTTTATTACCAGGTAGAATAAGTGCCAGAGTATAATTCTTGAAGGAAATCAAGGCTTGAAAAAACTGAAATTGAAGAATTAAATTTATTAGTGACTCTGGAATGCCAAACATGTTAGAATAGTAAGGAAATTACTATGGAATCAGATAGATTCGAAATTGAATTCTGCCTTCATGCTGATTTTCTTCCCACTCAGCCTGCTACACCCTTTTGTTCACTGTGCTCCAGCCACACGAGTCTTCTTTAGGTTCCTGAAATCTTCCAAGCAAGCTCTTCCTGGCTTTTCAGCTTTTGCCAATATGCCATTGTCTACCTTGAACAACTTTCCTCTGCTTTTCACCTAGCAGTTCCTTTTTTATCCTTTAGGTCTCTGCTTGCCTATCACTTCCTCAAAGAGGTCTTCTTTTCCCACCTTACCTGAATTAACTGCTCAACACATAAACCCACACACAGGCATGTGCATGTGTAACATACAGATTTATTCTCAACATCACCACGTGGCTTTTCTCCTTAATGATATTTATCAAATTCTGCATTGAAAACTGTGCTATTTTTTGTCTGTCTCTACGTGTGGAATGTAGGCTGAATGATGGTAGGGACCATGTCTGCCTTGTCCACACAGGACCTAGCACAGTGCATGGTTTACAGGGAATGCTCAAAATACTTGTTGAATTAGAGAATGTGTGAGTGACTTTGGTGTCCTTTTTCTCTCTTACCTAAATTATATTCCATAATCACAGAATTTCAAATCTCTTTCCTCTCTCATGTTTGATGTAGTAAGCTAAGCACCACCCAGGCTAAACCCAAATGTTTGCTTGTTCTCACTGCATTGGGTCAACTGAACATGACCATGCTCCCTGGTCTCACTTTAAATGTATTATCTCAAATGTGCTTTGAGTTAAGCCCAGCACATACATGCAGGTCATTGTCTACTCATTCTCTCACTCCTGGTGTTAGACCAGCAACTTCTCCCCCTTCACACTCTCCCAATGACCTTGCTTGTTTATTTACTGAGAAAAATTGAAGCAATCAGAAGATAAATTTCCAAAGAATCTCATTCTGAAGAATCTTCCAAAGCTACCCACCTCTCTACACCCATACTTGGTCCTCCTACTAATTTTATTACTTAGATATTCCTTAGATGAACTATCCATTCTCCTGTATAAGCCAGTGCCACACTTTCCACTCAGTAGATCCCATTCTCCTCTCCTGTTGAAGAATCCCACTCAAACAATTGTTTTCTCTTTCATGGAGCATTTCTGATTATCATAAAAACATGCTGCTATTTCATGCATCCTAAATACAAAAATTTTTTTTTAAATTCTTGACTGATTTTTCTTTACCACTTTCTGCCTCATTTCCCCACTGCCTTACCTATGAAGCCCCTTAAAGCGTTGTTTGCACCACCAGTTCTAATTCCTCTTCTCTTACTTTCTGCAGTCAACTCTCGCCAGATTCTCAATCCCATCACTCCACTGAAATTGCTTTTATCAAAGTCGCTTTGACTCTCTAGGGGCTAATCCAATGGTTGATTTTCATTCTATCCATTTTGATCTACCAGCAGCATTGGATATGGTCGACCACTCTCAGATTTCATCCACTTGTTTTTTTCACTTGGCATCCACTTTTGGTTTTCCTCTAACTACTGTGTCAGTTTCTCTGACTCTTGGCCTGGCTCTGGCTCATCCTCTTCTCCTGGATATTGGAGAGACCCTAAGACTCAGTGCTTGGTCCTGTTACTGTCTCTATTCACGTATTCTTCCCTGATGATTCCCTTTAGTGTCACGGCCTCAGGTGTTATTTATGTGCCACAACTCAAAAATCTGTATCTCCACCTCCTATTTCTTTCCTGAATTCCAGATTTGTATATCTAGCTCCCTCTCAACTCTGCCATTTGGATGCCTAATAGACATCCCAGAGTACCCTGTCCAAAACTGATTTCTGTTTTCTTTCCCACAAAAAAAAAGAAATTTTCTATTTATAGCCTTTCTCATCTCTATGGCAATCCCATCCTTCGGGGTGCTCATGCCTAAAACTTGCCAATCTTCCTTGAATCTTTTCATTGTCCATACAACATGCCCTCAGGAAATACCGTGGGCTTTACTCTCAAAATATATCCCAAATCTGCTTGTTTCTCACTACTGTACTGCTACTCTCTTGACATGCACCAGCAGAATCTCCAGGCTGGATTATTACTCTAGCTTCTAAGAGGTCTCTCTGCTTCTATTTTCCTGCTCCCCAGTCTATTTTCACCACAGCAGACAAGATAATCTTTACAAAAAAAAAATCTACATTATGTCACTCTATTCAAAACCCTTCAGTAGTTCCCTATTTCACTCAGAGGAAAAGCTAACATATTGACAAAGGCCTAAAAAGTCCCCAGAAACAACATACCTTGCCCCTCTGACTTTATTTCTTACCATTTTTCCCCATTCATTTGATTTCGGCTACATGAATCCCCTTGTTATTTCTGGAACATGCCAGATAATTTCTCCTCTTGGCCTCTTTGCACTTGATTTTCCCTTTCTGGGAACATTCTTTCCCTGGGATACTCACAGAGCTAACTTCATTACCTACTTCAAGTCTTTCCTTTGGGTTCAGATGCCTCTTCTTAGTCGGGCTTATACTAACCACCACCAGAACTCCTGATTATACTCACTCTCTCCTGTTTTTCTCACAACATATATTACCTTTTAATTCACCGTATAGTTACATTTGTATTCCTTAGCTAGAACATAAACTGATTTGGTCACAAAAGTCTCCCAAGAATCTAGATCAGTGCCTGGTTCATAGCAGCTGATCAGTAAGTTGAAGGAATGAATGTTTAAAGTACTTACTGACCTTTCAACCCTGAATAAATTAGCATATGTTGCTGACCTTTCCTCCTCTATAAAAATGAGGTGATGACACAATTTCTCATAATTGTTCTGTGAGAGAATATAGATATGACTGCTTCATACTCTGCTCAAGACAAAATGAATATTATAATTTCCTCGGCAGGAGTCAATTGAACTGTAAGGTAAAAATGGTAATAAGGAAAGCTGTCAGGAAAAGACCACCTAGATTATGTGCTCTTTTTTGAAGGCCCAGAGAATCCATCCCAGAAAGATGGCAAAGTAACCAGAATGACAATTTATTAACTTGCAATGATATTACTATCACTGTGCCTGGAATTACTCAAAGCATGTATGATTATGGACATTTTTCTTGTGGCCAAACTATATAAAGGAGAACAAATCATGATTACAAATCCCTGATTCAATTTACCATGTAAAGTCTCTATCAAAAAAACTAGATATGAGCAGCATATCATCTCCATGACGGCTACCTTACATGGAAATACAAAAGTTGCCTGTTAGGCATTGAATCAGTCCAAAGGGAGTTAATAGAACTGGAAGTTTAATGATGTCAGGCTAAGAACAAGGGAACACATCCACCAGGACCACACTGGTTTTGAGCTGTAGCCTATGGCACCTCCTTCCTGACTCCAGAGTAGACTAAACTTAGATCATTCCTGGAAATAACTGGAATAACATTTGCTGTTTTCTCTGTATATATGATAAACTAATCCCCTTCCGAATGAGACACTCATTGTTTATATAAGTTAATATAGTTATTTTTTTCTGTTGAGTTCTGTGGTTTAGGAGTAATTCCAACTCTTTTAGGTTGCGTTGCCTATTAATATTCTCATTATGTCCATTCATTCTTTATAAATAATTAATAAGCCTTTATTGTGTACCAGACACTCTTTTTGGACCTGGGCTTTAGCCATGGGCAAGACAAAGTTTCTGTCCTCATGGAGATTACAAGGCAGGGGAGGAGACAGATCACACAAACTTACAAATAAATACACAATGTCAGGAGGATAATTTGGGGACATTTTATTTGAGTGTAATCACACATATTTATTTGATTGGCAGTCACTTCCAGGTACAGTCAAGTTCTTGCGAGCTCACTTGGTATGGCATCCAGAAATACTCCTACCTCTTTAGGAAAAACACTAATAAAATTTTGAGTAGGAAATTAGGAATAGGCCTTTGGAAGGGACACTGGCAAGTGAGCAGCCCTGAAGGGTCTGTTTTCTTTATTTATGTCACAGTCTATTGGCCTGAACCAAGTGTTGTCACTTTGACAAATTTTATAAAACTATTTGACCTTGTGCTCCCATTGCTAGAGTACCTTCCTACCAAATCTTGAAGAGGTTAAAAAAAAAAAAAAGCGAGGTGGGCAGGGAGAACGTTCACATTGGCACAAACCAAGCAACACTGCAGCAACTGCAATTCTGAACTCTGTGTGTGTGTGTGTGTGTGTGTGTGTGTGTATGTGTGGTTGCAGAGAGAATTATCTTCCTTTAGTTACCCAAATAAATAATATTAATTCATAGTATATAAGGTGAAACTTCTACCACTAAAAGCTAGTCACACCACCTCATATATGAAGCACTAATTTATCTGGCTTTAAATACCATGTGATTCCCACCTGTTTGACCTAGGGAAGATGCGTACATTCCCACATCCGACTCTATTTCTTCACCTGAAGAATGAAAATAATAATTGTCCCTACATAAAGCTGCTATGATGATTAGTTGAGATAATAGATGTGAACTGCCCAGCATAGAACATAGCATACTATAATCATACCATAAATCTAAGTACTGTTAGTACTTAAGTAAATCTTAGTATTAAGTACTGCTGTTGGAGGAGGTCATCCAGAGGACATGACCTCTGGTTGACCTGAAAACTTGCCTGGGGCAGTAAGGGGCTCCTCACCCTCGCCCCTCTCCTTGGAATGTTTTACCCACCATTCCCACAGCTGGAGACATTTCAAGGACGCAGCCTTGAGAGAGAAATGTATTATTGACACCATCTGCATGGTACCCGTGAATGAGCCTAGTTAAGGCTTCTATATAAACTCTCAAGATGCTGGCCAGCAGGTGCAGGAAGTCATTCATCTTACCGCAGCCTAACCTCAGTCTCAGTAAGTTCCCTTGCCTGTTAAAATTGCCACATACAAATCTGGAATACTCTGACTCTTTCCTCGGTTTCTCCATGCTCTCCAATGACAAGGGTCATTTTTTGGACCAACAACCGGGGGGGCCAGCCAGGAGATCAAAAAATTGGGTTTTTGGAAAGAGGTAGCGCTGGGGGACATCCCAAATTGGCCATAAGCCTCTATGTGGGGAGGGGTGGTCCATGTAGATGCTTGAGGACACTTCCCCATGCATATGCGGATGCCCCCCAAACCCCAGCTGCTCTGATGCTCTTGTTTGAGGAACTGTGCATAGTGTACTATGGCAAAGAGGGGAAATGCATGGCTGTGCAGTGGGATGGCCTCTTTTGTGGGCACTTCGGGTGGCTACTGATGCCCGACTAGAGGCTGAAGCTATAGTTGGAAGGTTGGAAGAAAGGCTAAGATCAGAGGAGGACGTAGGGTTTTTACTACTCTGCTAGCCTCAGGCCTGGCAGGCAAGGTGGGAGAGCAGGAGAATAATGCGGAGACCCTAAGAGTGGGATTTTGTAAAGCTAGGAGGACACAAACTGTGGCAGATTAAGGTCTGAGAGCTTGTGACAAAGCCTGATTGAATCTAAGAGGTTGAATCACTATGGAAATGAGGAACCCAAAGGGGAGAAGGTTCTAGTGATTAACAAACAGATGAAGCGTTCCATGCAGTCTGACCCCCTCATACAAAGAAAAACTTTAATGATTATCCTAAACTTCTGATAATCGAGAAATATACCCCTAATCTTCTAGGAGAAAAAAAAATGCGTTCTTTATCTGTTCCTGGAAGATGTAAAGCTCCTCGTCGTTGAAATATAAGCACCCCACAAGATCACTAAAACTGCCCCAAATTTCTTGAGACTGAAGGGGAAGAGGTGGGGGGAAGAGGGGAGGGAGAGGCTTTTAAAAATAGACCAATACAGAACTCTTTGGCCCAAAATCTAGTCCATAACTATGTTATGTAACAACAATGTTCTTATTACTCTCAATACAGTTGTGAGATAGTGCCATAACCATGGAAACTTCTAGTTAACCATCTGTGATGACTATATTCAGCTGATGAAATTGATCTGTGGTCAACCAAAGCAACGAGACATGCACCAATTCTGTTATTTTGTGTAGATATAGATGCCCTTGAGGAAAATCATTTGCCTACAACAGAAACACTTTTCAACATTTCTTTTGCTTACCCAGTGGTTATAAGTGGAAATCTAGTATGAAGTCAAATGACTTGTTTTAATACTGTCTTTTTTTCAGAAGTTTATTTTTAAAGACTTTAGTATTCTGTGGGCTCCTAATGAGTACACTTCCATAAGCAATTATAATATAAAAGGGGAACCTGGGTGGCTCAGTCAACTAAGCATCTGCCTTTGGCTTAGGTCATGATACTGGGGTCCTGGGATGGCCCCTTGGCTCCCTGCTCAGCAGGGAGTCTGCTTCTCCCTCTCTCTCCTTCTGCCCCTCCCCCCTGCTCTTGGGCTCTCTCTCAAATAAGTGGAATCTTCAAAAAAAATAGTCATACTAGTATGACCTAAAAATTGGCTGATGGTTGCAACTTGTGACTGAAAAAATTATTTTAAGCATATCTTAGAAGAGCTAACACAACTTAATCTTACCTTCCCCAATTCATGCAATTAAAAAAAAATGGCAAGTGTAAAATATTCTCAGAAAAACTTTCAGAAGTGTAGTCTACCTCTTGGTAGGTATTTCCAATCTTTTAGTGTTGTGTAGATCTACTTACCCAGTACCATATGTTTAGAAATTTATAGAACTAGAATTCAAACCTATATTTGACTCCAAAGTCACAACATTTATGTTGTGACTCCTAATTTATGCTCTCTTCAAAGAGAATCTTTATTATTAGCCAATGCTGATTCTACTTAAGGCTTTTAATTTAACTAGTGTAATTTTACTATGTTAAGATGATTCCTGGAGAATAAAGAGGTCAATACTTCGACATTTCACATCAAAGTTGTCCATATCAGCATGTATTTACTCAGCATGAAATGAGGACATGGGGAGAGACCTTTAGAAATATTTCGTTTGTCAGATTCATGTAAAAAATCAAATTGAACATGTCCTACATCTGTCCATGTTCTACAATTTTCTTTGATTAAAGATTGCCTCATAGTGTGCATCCTCACTAGGACAAAGATAATACTCTTTTAACATGGAATGTTTCCCTGACTCGGCAATTTAAGCTGGGGGTGTGTGTGTGTGTGTGTAAGAGAGAGAGAGACTGATCTAGGGAAAAAATACAACCTTCTTTTATAACTTCACGTTACAGTATGTCCTGCACAGATAGAAATTGTATGCTGGGAAGGGACTAGATTAGATGTCAGAAGCAAAGAGACCAGATTAGTCATGTTTTATAGTGAGTCTTTGTTTTCTTAGTGGCAGACATTATTTTACAGATTTTTCTTTAAAAAGGAAACACCTGTTTTGAAGCAAAATTAGCTATGTGGAAAATCAGTTTGAAAACTATGAAGTACCACACCAATAGAAGCAACTGTTTGTATAATGGACCATTTGAACTTCTTTATCTTCTTATTGGTCATGGGAAATGACAGGAATCAATTTTCCAGACACGCATTCTATCTATGAAGCTCATACATATTTGCCAAGTTGTTAGGGGTTATAGGCGGGAATCACACCCGCCATAAGGGAAAGTGACTCCTCATGCTTCCTTGGCTGTCTGAATATTTCATGTATTTAAAAAAAAACCCTCATTGTTTTTATTTAGAAGCTAGATAGTAGCCCTTTTTTTAAAAAAAAATCCATGTTCCTTTTTCTAAGGTCCTATATGTCCTGCATCTAGGAATAGTAAAACCTCCCTTTATTAGAACGAAGTCAACTAAAGGAAGCTGCCCAACAATGGATATGTGGGAGCATAACAGACTAAGAAGGGCAAGGGCTCCGATTATCAGCATGAGGTCAGCGGCGCAGTTACCTTACACTTCCATATATTTTCCCATCTATGTTAATTTTTCAAGTTTTATATTTCCAGTGAGCTTCTCCTTTGTCCTCTTTGCTATCACCCTTTTGGGAGTTGTCTATTAGTTGTTTCCACTTTCTAAATTCCTATTAGCTCTTCAAGCTACTTTAACCTGGCTTCCACAACTAATATTTGCCTGCGGGGGTGGGGGGGGGGACAAAACACTAAGTACTCATCATGCTCTAAATCCAAAAAACATTTGGTCTAAGGGCAACCAATACTGTTGATGACCTTGGGGAAGCTTTGGTTTTCTTCAATGTCCTAATCTCCTCGTTCTTTACTTATTTTCAGGCAGTCCTCTGCTGCTTTTGAAAACTTCCTAAACAGTCTCACCCATTATCATGGTGTTTATTAGCATTAATATGTCTGATGTCCAAATTTGTATATCAACATATATACAAAGAATTATATCCAACTTGTTTCCTGACCTCTAGACCTGCACATCCAACTGCTAGCTTGACCTTCCTATTGGGATGTCCTGATATATCTCAATTTTGACCTTTTCAGGTTAAACTCATGATCTGACCTCTATCAAAATTGTTGTTCTTGCAGTATTCTGTGTCAGTGAATGACCCTGCTATCCATCTAGTAATTCAAACTCCAAAACTAGGAGTAGTCCTACCTAACTCTTCTTATTCCTCATAGCCATATTATCCTTGACCTAATATATTTTCACTGTCCTTAAGTCTTACAGCTCCTCTCTCTTGAATTACTGTAACTGCTTTCTCAGTGAGGGCACTGTATCCATTCAGCCCTTGCTCCAGTCTTTCTTTATCCCTGCCCTGTAGCTAAAATAATAGGGGAAAAGTTTATAATTGTATAATGCATATCTATATCAGCTTATTTTATATATCATATATATATAATATATAAAATCTTTAACCATCCACTTGGAATATCCCCTTGCCTCCAGAAATAATGATTAATATTCGTTAGGAAAAGCTGCTATGCCTTCACATAATTGCAGATTTGGAGAAAAGATATAATATGCTTTTTAGTTATTTTTTTATTTTTTTAAGGTTATATTTGTCAGAGAGTGCAAGAGCGTGTGCACACAAGCGGGGGGAGAAGCAGGCATTGTGAAAAAGCAGACTGTCTGCCGAGCAAGGAGCCCAATGTGGGACTCAATCCCAGGACCCTGGGATCATGACCTGAGCTGAAGATAGACGCTTAACGACTGAGCCACCCAGGTGCCCCTATCCAAGTCGTCTTAGTATACAGTTACAGATGATGAAATTCTAAGTGAAAATTTTTAACTACTTCCTAAAGATGGGCAACTTATTTCTAACTTTTCTCCGATATAAACAATAATGCAATAAACCCCCTCCTTGGCACACATGTGAGTGTTTCTGTAGGCTACATACTCATTTATAGAAATTGCTAGGTCATAATGCATATGAATTCTACATTTTTAAAGAAAATCACAAAATTACCCTTGGAGCAAGCATATTAAATCCCGCATTGGTGTATGTCACCTCTCAATTTTTATAGCTTGCCCAATACTTAAAATTCACTTTTCACTTTGGGCCAAATGAGTGAAATATATCGTTGTTTTTTAGTTCCTTTAAATTTTTTTTTAATTCAAAGCCTAACATACCCACAAAATCCCCAATGACTAACTTATCAACACAGTAGGCACTCAAATGTCATACATAGCTGAGATGGCAGCATCTTGGAAACACTGTCATTCCACCTTCCAATAACTGTCCGCTCTAGAACCTAAAATTTGTCCTTCGTTTTCTTCAGTCTTGAATACAAGCAAACACTGCTGAACGTTTGAGTCGATTTTGACCATCTTGTAATACTTCTACAAATGGAACTATATAATCTGTACTACTTTGCATCTGGCTTAACATTCAACATTTTCTGTGAAATTCATACTTGTTGCACATAGCTGTAAAAATTAATTTTTGCTTCTCTGATATGGCCCTGTACAGATTCCCAAATGTTCCATTGCTATTTACATATGTGGTTTACAGGAGAGTTTTTGCTTTTTAATAGAACAGTCTGGTCATTCACTTTTCTGAATTTACTGGTATACTTGGATACATTCTTGCCCTGTTTTGTTTTCTATTCACTGTTTTTCCTTTGCTTTTATTCCAACTTTTCCTTCCTCTTCAAGTATTGCTCAGTTTTTAATCCACTGAGTGTCTTTCTTGGCAAAGTTAGGGATTGTTATAATTCTTAAAAACTATTTCTAAATGTTTAAATCAGGAATAAAGGTCTCCATCTTAAAATGAAAGTCTCCAAATCTGATAACTTCACATATATTCACACAACACAAATGCACATGTATGTATACACACATACATGCCCTTCTTTCTGCTGAAGATTCTTCAATGACTGTATTAGTCAGTTTGGGCCACTAGAACAAATTACCACCGACTAGGTGGCTTTAAATAACAGACATGTTTCTGGACTCTGGGCATCTGAGGTCAAGGTACCAGTATCATCAGTTTCTTGGTAAATTGCACTCTTACTGGTTTATAGGTGGCCATTTTTTGCTGTCCTCACATTGTAGAAAGAGAGCTAGCCCCCGACCCCTTCTAAGGGCACTGATTCCACTCATGAGGGATACACCTTCGTGACATATTACCTCCAAAAAATAAATACTTCTAAATACCATCACATTGGGGTTTAGGGGTTCAACATATGAATTTGGGGAGACACTAACATACAGTTTATCGTAAAGACTCTTCCTGGCATTTAGGAGAATAGATCCTTTTAAGCCGTAGGTGGGCTGCTCTTTGTTAACCTTTTAAGCCTTTTTGGGTTTTACTCTCTCCCCTTTCTCTTTGCCCTTAATACTACTAATTTGTACTAAATCCAATGCCTTTCCTCCATGCACAGTGCTCCTTCACAAAATGATCTAGGAGTTTAAAATATTATGCCTGGCTCCACCTCCACATTTACCTCGATTTTTGATTTTGCTTAGTTAACACATGTTCTTGCTTCAGAACTCATTGCAAGTATCACCTCTTCAAGGGTAAGTTAGGGGCCCCCATCCCTTCACCATGAGACCCCATGTTTTCATGAATGTCACCACTGGTTTTATGATCATCTTTGCCTTTGAAATCCCAGAGCCTTGCCCAATAATGGAACTTTGAAGAGATTTGATTTGTATTTGTGGAGTCAGTTTAGATCTCTTTAGTCCACAAGAGAAGCTTAGTGACTCAATTATGGCAGCATTTCATATACCCAGCCTAGAGCTGATGAACCTTAAACCCAAAAGGACCCTATTTATGAAAGGTATTCAAAAGAGAATCTTGTATCTCTTGTCAAAGTCCATGTACATTTTCCTTTACCCATCCATAGTTGTACTGCACTTACCTAGTTTCCTAGACCATAGCATTAGGTACCAGAAATTTTAGTGGAGTAATGGATCATACTGGTAGTCACTCTTGCAGTACTAAAGTTCTAGCCATGAAAGAGCCAATGAGTCCAAAAAGCCCAAAGCTTTGGGTCCATATAATACAGAACAGAACAGTTATGTTACAGGAATAGTTAAAAAAAAAAAAAATTGGCAGTGTTAACAAATATCCCTGCTGTCTTGGCCCCAAATGATAGTGTGCTCTTCTGCTAGAGTTGTATTTTCTTTTTCTAAGCTCATCTACAAGTACTAGGAGGAATAAACTTTGTCAGTGGATAATGAAAGTTTGACATTCTCCCCATTAGGAATCAAACTGTGAGAGCAGTAATTCTTAGTCCTGGTCCCCAGACACTATAATATCACTAAATAGCATTAAGAAAAGTGAAAATGACACATATTTATATTCACTACACACATGCACACTAGTTAGCTATATCGCATATTCAATTTGCTCTTAAAACAATAAAACAGTCGTTAAGCGGCTGCCTTCAGCTCAGGTCATGATCCCGGAGTCCTGGGATCGAGTCCCACATCGGGCTCCCTGCTCTGTGGGAAGCCTGCTTCTCCCTCTTCCACTCCCCCTGCTTGTGTTCCTGCTCTTGCTGTCTGTCAAATAAATATATAAAATATTTAAAAAAAAATAAATAAAACACCTGGTTGATCATAATAGTGTAACAGTTTGTAAACAAAAGTACCAGAATCAGTGGTTCACATGTTTCCTTCAAAACCATCACTTAGAATAGCCCTCATTTTAATGGTGTAATGGTGGAAAGTAGGACTATTGTACACAGTACTCACATGTACACACAAATGTTCACTTCTAAAGAGGATTGGACAACTGGAAAAACAAGGTGATTGGTTTGGAGAAGTGCATTTTATATATAAAAAGGGTGCTAATGCTTTTTTTCCTTTATATGGCTTACTACCAAGTCACATTGGAATTTATGTGATAGAAGAATAAGATATTTGTAAAATCAGTTTTGATAAGTTTGTAGCACCTTTCTGTGATGGATTGCTTTTTTTCCCCCCAAATTACCTGTCTTTAGGAGGTTACTTAATCTTTTGGGACCAAAGCCTCTTCAATCATGAAATATGGTTAATATCTATCTGCCTTATCAAAATATAGGGGTATGATGAGGACTGAGTCAACATAGTATGTGATTAAATAAACCATCAAAAGTCCTGATTTAAAAATAATCTCTATAATCATACCCTGTAAGTATATGCTAACTCTTATCTATATATAAACATAAAATATATTTAGCTGAATTATCCTTGGCATGGAGTATAAAAAGTTAAACCAAAAAAACGAGTGGGGATAACACTTAAAGTCAGGAATGGGGAAAAGATGCTAGAATAAAGTTACAACCATTTTTATTTCCATAAGCTTAACTGAAATCAATTTATTTTTTTTCTTGTATCAGAAGTATGATACACAAATCTCCCAAAATAAATGATCTGTACTATATTTTAAATAAGACTGCTCTATTGTACATCAGTTTGAGTTTAGAATGCAGCTCTGGAGAGGTCACATATAGATATTTTCCCATTTGAAAAACACTAATTTTGATTTATAGAAGCAAAGAAAAAGAGCAGAAAAGGCAATAAGGTACTTTTCCACTGCTTGGCAATCCAGTAAATTTTAAACAAATAGTCTTGACCTTTACAGAATAATGCTCAGTCCCCAGTAATTTATACTTCAGGGTCACACCGTATGTAAAAGAAATGAGATAAGCATTAACGTTAAATTTTAATATTAACACTTTTCAAAATTGGTGTTACTCACAGCTCTACTCTTTTTAATGCTGTCCAAGGTTATGGACTGAATTAAACAGACCTAAGAATAGACACTGGAGTAATATCAGAGACCCCAGAAATCTCTTCTGACCCTAATATCTTACCATGTATAACTTATACAGGTTTTGACTTAATATCAGAATATTGAGGACACCTATTAAAACATAAAAGTACGGGTGATCTTTGAACAATATGCATCCAAACTGCATGGGTCCATTTATATGGTGAATTTTTCAATAAATCAATTTTTTGGAGACTTAAAAAGGTTTGAGAACTGACAGATAAAGCACATGGATTAGAAATAACAAAAATAACAAATTGGATATTACTGAAAAAACAACACCTACAAAATATGTATTGTAAGAATACAGTATATAGTACATATAAAATGCATTTTTAAAATTTGTTTAAAAGATTTTTATTTGCTAGAGAGAGAACGCTTGAGCACGAGCACACAAGCTGGGGGGTGGCAGACAGAGGGAGAAGCAGGCTCCCCACTGAGCAAGGAGCCTGATGCGGAACTCGAATTCAGGACCCTGGGATCATGACCTGAGCTGAAGGCAGAAGCTTAACTGAGCCACCCAGGTGTTCCTAAGATGTGTTTTTAAAAGATTTTATTTTTAAGAAATCTCTATGCCCAACATGGGGTTCAAACTCACAACCCCGAGATCAAGAGTTGCATGCTATGTTGACTGAGCCAGCCAGGCGCCCCTAACATAAAATGTATTAATCGATTGTTATTGGTAAGATTTCTGGTCAATAGGCTACTAGTAGTTTTGGAGGGAGTTAAATTTCTAAGCCAGTTTTCAATTACACAGGGGGCATTTGGTACCCCTCACCCCCATGTTGTTCCAGGGTCAATGTCTATGAAACCATTAACACTCTGAATATTTCAAGGAAATGGTTATAATTGTTCAGAAGTTGCAGAAAGCAAAAATGATCTCTTGGAGGTAGCAAGGTTTCAAAGTGGTAGGAACACACAAAACTGGGGACAAGCCTGAAATGACTGTGGGATTAGTAGGAAGGAAGGAGTATTTATGGAAGTGAGGTGGAGAGTGAACAGAGATAAAAGGATCAAATTCCTATCAGTGGCGCTTCATGTAAATTTCTTCAATCAGGCCTAGAAATAGTTCATTTTCAGGATAGAAACGATTTGCTGGATTTTAATTTCTGATCCCTTTACCAAAGTCCTCCTTAATCTAAATTTGAGCTAAAAGAAGTGGGGAAAGATGGTGATTTATGCTAGAGAGGACAGCTCCCCTGGCTCCCCCTGATTCTTCTCTCGCCCCACTCTGGTCTGTCATCTTCCACCCAGCAGCCCGGGAGGCTTCTCCATCCCCTGCTTTGTATTGAACTTAGTGACACTGCTGTCTGGCCCCTTTAGGTGGGTGGTGTGACTCTGATCTGCATCCTGTCCCACACTACCCCTTGCCTATCATTCTCTAGTCCTATAGCATCAACTTGAGGCTATACCTTGAACACCCCAACCTTGATCCTGATTCTGGTGACTGTCCCCACTAGCTGTTTGTTCTACCCAAAGACCTTTCCACCTACTCCCCCAGCTGAATTCTTCTTGTCATCCAAGTATCCTCATAAATGTTTTTTCTTTAAAATCTATCCCTCTATTATACCACCTTTATAAAATTCTTTAGCACACTTATCAATATCTGCTATTTTTCTTGGCTATAGATTTGTTTCGTTGTCTTATCACAGAAACAGAAACATAGTCTACCTCCATGCTGTGTCCCCAGCCCCCAGAATTGTATCTTGGGGACTGCTATCTCTTGGAAAGCAATATCCTCCCATCTTTCTCACCAAATTATGTAAAGCTGAGCATGTGGAAACTTCCCAATCACAACACAATTACCTCTGCATTTTTTTTCTATTCCCATAAAACTTAATCACAGCCTAGAGCTCTGGTTATACGTGCATGTGGGTGCATTTTCAAATTAAAAAAATCTAAAGTTTTTTTTAAGATTTTTATTTATTTGACAGAGAAACAGCGAGAGAGGAACACAAGCCAGGGGAGTGGGAGAGGGAGAAGCAGGCTTCCTTAGGAGCAGGGAGCCCGATGCGGGGCTCGATCCCAGGACCCTGGGATCATGACCTGAGCCATAAGGCAGATGCTTAACGACTGAGACACCCAGGCACCCCCCCAAAATCTAAAGTTTTTCAATTAAACTGTTATTTTGGAGCGCCTGGGTGGCTCAGTTGGTTAAACATCTGCCTTCGGCTCAGGTCATGATCCCAGGGTCCTGGGATCGAGTCCCTAGTCGGGCGCCTTGCTCCACAAGGAGCCTGCTTCTCCTTCTGCCTGCCATCCCCCCTGCTTGTGTGCTTGCTCACTCGCTCGCTCGCTCTCTCTCTCTGATAAATAAATAAAACCTTAAAAAAAACAAAAACAAAAAAAACCCTATTACTTTACTGACAAGTAACACAGAACCAAGGTGCCCTGATGGCTAGTCTTCCTTTGTGAAACAGAAATACAGCCTGGAACTTCCACTGAAAATGAAACCATCTTAAAAATAAACTATTTTATTTTCAAGAGTTTGTAATTATTATTAATGTTAGAGAAGGAATAGGATAGAGTAGAAATAGGGTAGTTTCTTTTTTGAATATGTATGAATTGGAAAAACTGTCAAAAGGAAAGGATGTGGAGGGCCAAAAGAGAACTTGATTTTCATATTGTGACTGAATGTTCAAGGAATAAAAGTTGGCAAAGTTCAGTAGAGTTGTGAGAGAAAAAACGATAGTGAGAAAACAATAACTTATCTCTTCAGTTTCTTCAGTACAAAGCCATTTGTACATTAATCCCCTTTTAGTAGAGTCCTGAAGCCTAATTCAAGTTCGACAGCAATGGCTCGTTATGAGAATTTGCCTAAAAACCTACAGTGTTTTATTCAGAGAGCAGATTTGAAGGTTGTGGAGTACAAGTTTGGAGTGTGATAAATATTGAATATTGAATGGTTGGAAGGTTTGGTCTTTGCAGTGAGGGGAAATACTTGCTGAAACACATTTTAACAATTAATTATCCTCACCAATGGAAAACAATTTTTAAATTGCAGTGGATGTGATTGTTTTCTGGAACAAATGAACAAGCATAATTTATACTGAGTGCAACCACTTGGCAACAGCTGGGAGAGTTAATTGAGTCTGGTGATGGGAATAAGGCGTACATGACAGAGTGGATAAAACTGGACACTCTCCAAGATGCTCATTAATCACGTGACTGATCTGAAAATGAATGCATCATGCAAATTAGAGGTGAAAGTGGCTTCCTGGTTTGGAGAGATACCAGCATGGGAAATCGTGTGGATTCTGAACACTGTATCAGGCGGGGGCATGGGATGTGTCAATGTCATGCTTTAATTGGAATAGGGTGGTGGGTGGAACATGTCTTAGAATTAAACATAAATTTCCATAAGATTTAGTCTGGCTAAAATGGTATCCAGTGATGCAGAAAAACATTTCTGAAATTGTCTTTAGTAAGACCATGGAAATATTCAAGCTGTTGAAAGAAGATGGGTTATGAGAATATTCCAGCTGCCAAATTTCTCTAAACTCCACCAATAACAAACTTTCTGTTGCCTGACACTTCTTTTTCTGCTCCATTTGTAATCAGAGTAGAAGCATTTTAACTCTTTAAGGAAGTCTGCTGCTTCCTATCCCTGCAAAAATGGCATCAAAGTACCCTAGAAAAACTAAGTACAAATTCTATTTGGGCCATTTTCTCTTAAATGACCCACCCATACAGTTAGATCAACTTACTGAAAAATAGAACCAAAGTTTCTCCCATTTTCCTTCTTTGGAAAACAACAATATTACATTTTCTAAATATTTTTATGATGTTTGACTGGGTTGTGTATGTTTAACCAAAAACTTTGAGTTTGACACGGGGAATTGAAATGCCTTAGATTATGTTTAGACAAGTTTGAGGTTGACATTCCTATTGACTGACTGGTGTTGAATTCATATTTCAGAACAAATACTAAATCTTTAAAATTAAAATTTAAAGATTACTTGGAATGGTGGAAGGTTAGCACATTTCCTATTGATGAATAATGCTTCATTGTTCTTTCATTTCAACTGAACCTTATCTGATCCCCACACAATTCTAATAGGATAGACCTAATCCCTACATATTTTAACCAATTAGGAAATTGAGCTCCACAGAGACCTGATTGCTCAGGTTTATAGTTAGAAAATTTTCTGAATCCTTTCTTCATTTGCTCTAACAAATATTTCTCTGCTGTTTTTTTAAAAGAAATTCTTTTAAGAACATGTTTATAGAAAGAAATTTGTATACAACTATCCAAACTTTGTGTCTTAAGTTCGTGGAAATATAAGATGTGCTCAAGAGGTTCATATTGAATGGTATAAGGTTTATTTCATAAATAAATGATCTAGATGAATGACCAACTTTAGGGTTTTTTTTAAACTCTTTACTGCTGTATATTAAAGGTAAATCATGGAACAGCTGAATGAATTATAAGGAAAACATCCTTGTAATTCTTGTAACCACCACCCATGAAAGAAAACTGAACTTTGCCAGTCACCCTAAAAGCTCTTCCTATACCCTCTCTACTTTATGCAATCTCACGTTTAATGAAATTATTTCTGAACTTGCCTTTATTTTATCATCCAATTCACTATAGTTTATTCTTTCCCCAGCTTCCCCAAATATATATCTATATGTATACTTTATGATTTTATATGCAAGGATTTATAATCCCATAATCTATAGATCTCCCCTTTATCACTTTGTTTCCAAGGAATTTATTGCTTTAAATGTACAATGATCCTCTAATGTTATGCATTGTGTAGTTACATGAATTAAGCTACTTGGTTGCTCAGTGACTTGGTTTGTACAGGGATGGCAAAATATTTTGAGTCTTTTCCTTTATTTACTAGTATTCAAAGAAATGAGTTGATTCTCTAGCATCCTCTAAAAGTGATCAATTAGATTTTTTACAACGTTATAGATTTAAACATATTTGGGTTTTATTTCATTGCAATCATTGTTCTTAATGATTATATTACACCATCTTTTTTTTTTTTTTTTTTTTTTGGCCAGTGGCAGCCTTTCCAAGTTGACTCCTGAGCCTTTTGAACACCCCTCCAGTAATCATTGATAGCTTTCTTATCTGCTAGGACAAGATGTTCTATGGCTGTGTTCATTTCTCACCACACAACTGGATACAGCTATTTCTCTAAGGAGCCATGGTTTATTGTAATGCAAAATGGTGATTCAAGACCTCAACCTATGTGCTAGGAATAATCATTGCTATTGAGCTATCAGTGATCCTAGACCTTTACAGTTAACAGAGCTGGGAAATGATTGCTGAAACTTAAAATTTCACACGTACTGGCCCCATTATCTTCATCTTTTGTATAGTTGTGGTGTGTCTCTATTGTCTGAGCATATGGCCATTACATAAGCTCCCTCATGTAGTCATAATCCCCCAAAAAATATAACCTAAAAATAATGCTTATTACCATGTACCTCCATGTCTCCCATTTTGGTAACACCCTGAAGGTCCTTCTTGGGTATACTCTTAAGATAGGGTTTATCAAAACAACATTCTTAAGTTTTGGTACCTTGATGATAGTGTGTCTAATGCTGTTATACTTGAAAGTCTGGTTCACATTCTTAAGTACCTGAAAATATAATACTGTCTTCTCATGAGTATGATGACAATCGATTATCTTTTTATTTTTTATTACTGTTTGCCTGGATGCCCAGGAACTTTTTGTTTGTTTTAAGTAAAATCTAATGATCTTATGAGGCTTTCTTTGTCTTAGTGATAATTCTGGGTTGACTTCTCAGGTACACTATCTTTTTAATAGAGACTACTATTAATATTTTGGAAATTCTTTGCCTGTTTTATATATATTTGTACTTGAATCATTTTCATTTTTAATACTTTCCTTTAAAATATTTTCTAATCCTCTATTTTTAGGGCATTACATTTATTGCTTACTTTTGTGTACTTTCCTCCTTAGCCTTTATTTCTGACATTTATTTTCTATCCTGTTACTTTGAGTTCTCCTAATTTTGATGTGTTAGATACTTTGTATTTTCTTAATGCATTCGAACTCAAATATTTAGTAACATTTCCAAATGTTGGTGGGTCTTCTTTCCAGCCTGCTTTTCTTGTCTACAGGGATGTTACTTTTTTTGCTGTTGTATAGAAATTGACTTCAATCTTGCTAGACAATTTCCCAGGAAATGTTTTCCCAAACTTTCAGAAAGAAGTACCATTTTTAGTAGCTGCTGCTTTTACAGCTATAAAGAACAATTTTTCTGTTTGAGGCTTATTTTCTGGGTGCTTCTTTGTTCTCTTCCCCTACTTTTACCTAAAACTTTCCCCTTAGTCTCTCTTAAGTCTGTCATGCTTAATGTTTTCTTTCCCCAAAAAAATTTCTTCCCAGTGTAGAACTTGTTCATGGAAGAAAGTTGCTTAGTTTTCTAAGTATTTGGGGAGAATAGATGCTTCCTGAGCATTCCTTGCCCTCTTTGACTACTGAAGTCTGCAAATCCCTCCCACTCCCAGCTACTATTCTCCAGTTGGATGCCTGACCTTTTGAGTGTGTACCAGTTGGCATTACTAGACTTCTCAGATTGAGGAAGATTCAAAACTTATGCCACCGCTTTCCGCCCAGAATCCAACTTTAACTTCTTGAGAAACTTAACACTAATTGTTCTGTTGTACATCACTGAGATAGAGTTGGGCAGTGCCATCCCTGCCAACATGGGACTTCAGGGTAACACAGGGAACCCCTCATAATGGGAAAATACTTGTGTGTTTGTTACACTGTTTTCTCACTATCCTTTCAGACCTGGATCTCCTAACCTCAAAACATGTTCTTCTAATCTCAGATGACAAAAACCTTTATCATGGATATTTAAAATATTGTGAACTATTGCTTCTGTATATAGAAATAGACATCAATTATTTATTGTATATTGATTATTGTAAATTAGCCAATCTGCACCCCAATTTTGTAAATCAACTTTAGAATAACTTGCAAAACATCTCCTTTTTACAATCAAATTTCATAGTCTCAATATTTGGTTACCAAGAGTTAATCACAGCAGGCTTTGAAACCAGATTGAATAAAATGAGACCGAATTATCTCAATCATTGGTTGTAAAGCACTGAAGACTGGAAACAAAATAATCTAGTAATTCTATGTGATTGTCCCTGTTTCCTTTCCCCTTCTTACTTACTATCCTGCATTGTGCTCCCCCCACCCATAGAAAGGTTATACAATATTTGCTTAAAAGCATCAGATTTTTATTTCTCTAAAGCCTTAGGAAGTGCATGAGGGAACTTACATTCTTTGTACTATTTGAAGTGACCTGTGCTGGGAAGAAGGATTGCTAATGGTAACATTTCCTAGCACTGCTGCAGGGGGAGGCTACTCATGATTGTGTTACCAGTTCTAGTTTATTTAGCTATGATAATAGAGACTTAGAGGGTTTAATCAGAAAATAACTTGTTCTCATGTAAAAGGTACTGGAGGCAAGGAATCCAGATATGGTGACAGCAAAGGGGACTCTGAGCTCAATATTCTCATGAATTTCTATTCTACCTTCCTGTTTGTTACAATTCTTATGAACAAAAAGGTAGCTCCAGGAAATCTAGACATGTGTACATTCAAGACAAAAAAGGTATACATCAAAGGACAAAACAGACACAAGACCATTCTTCCCCTTTTAAGATGCTTTCCTGGAAATTGACATAAATCAGTCCTTTTGTTGTCCCTACCTGCAAGAAAGTATTGGGGGCTAGTGAGTATTAGGGGGCTAATAAGGTTTAGAACACTGCTGCTCTGAATAGAACTGGAGTTTCCCTTATGCTAAGCAGAATTGTAAAATGACATCAGTGACTGACGTCTTCGTGTAATCCACTCAACTTGTGCATGGGAGGGACCCGTAACTTCTAATGACTAGATCATGGCAAAGATGATAGGATGTCATTGCTATGAAATGTTACATGACTTGACAAATATGAAGGTATGTCTAAAATGTCTAAGTTTCCTAATCAATTGAGTTTAGGTCCCATTTATTATAAAGTCTGTCAATCAAAAGGGAGATAAACCTTTAAAGTTTAGAAGTCAGAGACTAAGGAACTCAGAAATTCTCTTGTTGGCATTGCAAAAGGCACTGTGTTGAGAGGACCATGTGGCTAGGCTGAGGGGGTGGGGTGGGTATGGGTGGGTGACTTCTGGAAGCTGAGAATGACCTCTGGTCAGCAGCCAACAAGAAAATGCAGATCTCCATCCAAGAACTGCAAGGAACTGAATTCTGTCAAGGACCCAAAGCAACTTGCAAGAGGATCCACAGTTGTGGATTATAACCTAACTTTTCTCATCCCTTGATTCTAGCCATATGAGACTGGGATAAAAGAAAGTGTGCTATACCCAGACTTCTGACCAATAGGAACTGTGACTTAATAAATGGACGTTTATATTTGCCTGCTTGCTACCGTAACAGAATACCACAGACTAGGTGTCTTAAACAACAAAGTTTATTTATTTTCTCTCTCTATCGAAGGCTGGAATTCCAATTTCAAGGTGGTGACAGGGCTCGTTTGTGGTGAGGCCACTTTTTCTGATGGCTACCTCCTCACTGCGTCCTCACAGGCCTTTCTTGTGTGTGTGTGTGTGTGCGTGCACGCACGCACGCGCGGGAAAAGAGCTCTGGTGTCCCTTCTTAAGGAGCCTCAGTCCTATCTGAGTAGGTCCTTACCCTTATCTCATTTAATCTTAATTATCTCCTTAAAAGGCTTTATTTTCAAATATAGTCACATGGAGGGTTAGGGCTTCAACATAAGAATATTGAAGGAACACATCTCTGTCCATAACAGCATTGTTTGAAGCTGCTAAGTTTGTGGTAACTGCTTAATAGCAATAGAGAATGGATATAGGAATAGGAAGGACAGAGATTGAGCAAACACCTTACAGAATCTACCACAAATAATGGCAGTTACCAATTCAGCCAAGCATGGGAAAGGGAGAGCATAAATTATTAGCACCACGCTCTAACCAACTGAGCTAACCAGCCAGTTGGGAGAGCATATATTAGCAAGAGCCTGTAATTCTGACATTTCAAAGCACTTTGATATTACATAAGCATACAACAATAATAAGTATGAGGTAGGGAGGTTACATAAATTTCTACTGCCATTTTACATACAGTCCTTATTAAGATTTTAGAGCATGCGTGTAAGGCGGGGGAGGGGCAGAGAGAGAGAGAATCTCCAGCAGACTCCCCACCAAGCGCAGAGCCAGATGCAGGGCTCTATCTCATGACCCTGAGATCATGACTTGAGCCGAAATCAGGAGTCTGATGCTTAACCTACCGAGCTACCCAGATGTCCCCAAATAGTTCTAAATAAAACACATTCCTAAAAATCACTATGCTGTGTAAAATTACACTAATTGGGGAAAAAAAGAGTTTACGGGAAAAATGGATAGGCTCAATACTCAAACTTCATCAGTGACCTACTGAAACTAAAAAGATAGGAATGTAATATGAGTTTCAGAAGTGTTAAATAGTTGAAACATAAGGGCTATGATAATTCTCTTTTCTTTGAAAAAGATCCAAAGGTACTTGTGGAAGTGGGTGTTGGAAGAGTTGTAGCTGGTAAGTTACTGTGAAGTTTTGGGAGAAAAGTGATCTGAAATTGGACAGAAAGTTGTAATGACCCAATGTGTAGGAGGGAGGCTCATAATACATGGTGAGTTGTGTAGATTACTGAGAGGTGTGTGTGTGTTGTGTGTAAACATGGGTATTGTATTTTTACTCAGTTCATGCAGGTCAAGTTTTTTCACCTGTTTCTCAAGGACCAAATTCTATTAAGGTATCAATTGCTTTGAAACAAATTTGCATTTATAAAACAAATGTTAAAGCAGAAATTGCTATATAAGGAAACTGAGTCTCAAGAGGAATGCAGTGATTTGTTTACAGGCACACAGTTAAGGATTGTTAGGGCTTACCCATGATGATTTTTCTAGATTCTGGTACAGTGGTCTTTTCTCTGCCTCACCCCTCTCTTGGTAGTTTGATTCCCATTCTGTCACCCAGTTAGTATGGTCAATGCTCTGCAGACAGGCAAACATGAAGACCATCACTGAGCCTGCAGATCTAATGATCTAATAGATAATAGACAACATAAATAATTACAGTAGTGCAATGTGGAAAACCTTACAATAAAGAGTAATCAGTGAATGAGAGCAGCAAAGGGTAATTATTACTTCGATCTAGTGAATGGGCTCATGAAAAAGGAGGAAATACTTAGCCAGAGTCCATGAGGTTGAGTTGTGAAGGAGAGGTGGTACAAGGGCATTCCAGAGGGAAGATCCGTGTAAGAGCAAAGCCCAGAGTCAGCACAATGGACTAATTGTACTTCCCAGAAAGCTCAGGGCACACGGGTGGGGGGGCATTTGATGTCTCCCAGTAGTTTTAAATCAGCCTTTTGGGAAGTCTTGCTACATGGCTTATGCTAACATTAAAAACAAAAAGCTCTTGAAAAGCCTTAAATGCTTATAGCACTCGTTGAGATACTGGAAATATTATAATGCACAACAAGGATTGTAGGTCACTTTTCCATGAAACCTGTCTAGCCACAATTCTGAACAAGCTAAACTTTAAGCAGGGCAGGGGAAACCTGACCTGTTGGAGTGTGCCTCCCTGTGATAGGCATGTTGAGTCAGGTTTAGGTCACAGGAATGGGAAAGTTTTAGTAATTGGATCTATTATAGACCCTATTCTTCAGAGTTCTCCAACTTCAAAGGTGTGCTTATAAATAGCATGAAATGAAAGTGCTTTTCATAAATGCACAGTGTTTTAAGCAGAAAAGTTCTTAAGGCTAAGCAAAATAGTCCTCACTACTGATCATTAAAGGACCTCTGTACTGCTCTTGGCAGTTGAAAGAGGTATCTTGGCAGCAGCGGGGGGAAGCAATCTATATCATACCCAGATCTTTCTCCTAATGTGCTGAATGGGACACAGAAGCATCAGGGAAAGAAAATCTGTTGCCACAAAAGGAGATTATGCTGAGTATCTTGGTAAGTGGGGTGAGTGTGAGAGATATTTCAAACTGGAGTATAAGACACACTAGACTATAATGAACATTTTTTAAAATATTGGTTAAGTCCATAGGAACATCAAAATAGGTCTCTGTATAGATCACTGAGGAGAAAAAAAAATGAAAATGATAGAGTGGAGAGAATTAGAATTCTAGCATCAGGAAGACAAAAGTGTTAATCTCCAGTCTTTAATTTACTAGCTGGCTAAGCAGAATAAGCCCCCAAAGAATTGGTGCTTCTTTCCATTCAGATTATTAAAGATCTTGGCATCAGGGTCAACTAAATGGAAGTCAAAGTAGGTGTGAGTAGCCTGGAAGAAATTCCTTTTGATTCAGTGAATTTTTGCAAGGGGAAAACTGAGGCTTATCCTTAATATATTAAGAGGTTTCCTTCTGAAGGGATAAAACAAATGAACTCTATTATTCTTAAGGTATTCCAAGGTCCTAGTGTTTTCACTCAATGATAAGTTACATTTATGCAAATGAGGGGAAATCTAGCATTGGCAAATGTTATTTAAAACTGCATTGAAGTGAAATCCTATTTGCTTGTTTAGATATGTTCCTTTGTTTCCTGAATAAAGGTTATGATGGGATGTTCCAGTTTTCTATTTCTGCTAATAAAAAATTATAAGTATAATGGCTTGAAACAACACAAATTTGTTGTAAATTTCTGGAGGTCAGGACTTTGATGTAAGTCTCACTGGACTAAAATCCAGGCATCAGCATAGCTGCATCTCTTTCTGGAGTCTCCAGGAAAGAATCTGTTTCCTTGCCTTTTTCAGCTCCTACAGATTGCCTACATTGGTTGGCTTGGGGCATTCCTCAATCCTCAAATCTGGCAACATGGCTTCTCTCCAGCCCCGCTTCCTCAGTCATGTCTTTCTCTGACTCTCCCCTTTGGCCTCTCTTTTTCTTTAAAGGCCCTTGTGATTACCCTGGGCACATAATCCAGGATAATGGGTCTATCTTGGGGTCGGTTTATTAGCAATGTTAAATCTATCTGTAACCTTAATGTTTCCTTGCCAAATAGTGCATTTATAGGTTCTGAGAATCAAGAGCTATGCAGCTGTATGGGGGGGATATTATTCTGCCTACCACAGATACTATAATGGACCATGATTTCTTGTGGCTCAGAATACTCCCTCCGTGGTTCAGTGATACAGTAGTCCGTCCCTACAAGGGCTCAGCTGGAAGTTGAAGCCAATTTGCTCTATTATAAGTGCCTTGAGGTCCATCTTTAGGAAGAGGGTGATACTTCGTCAGTAACATTTGGGTATTTCTAAAAATTACCTTTGATATGAAGGAATCCTTCTTGAATTGTTTCTTCCTACTAAAGTTCTGAAACTTCAGTCCTATTGTATGTGTACACACACAGCAGGAGAGGTAGGAGGGATTCTTTGCTTTCTTAATTTTGCCAGACCTAAAATAGAATTTAAAAAAAAATATTCAATCCTCTGGTAACTGAAGAATGGACCTTTGATAAAAGATTAAAAGAGAATGCAGTGAGAAGATGTGTAACATAAAGAGAAACAAAATAAAGTTTAAAAGGCATGAGAATAAAAATTTAAGCCTCCAGATAAAATCCCAAATGCCCTATGGGGTAAGTACTATTGTTCAATTTCAATTCCCAAATGTCCTTATGGCCATTTCACTCATCTGTTTCTGTGGTTCCTCCTCAAGAAGATGGAGAAGTCTTAATTAAGCCGGACAGTTAGACTGGATCTCTTGTTTGGACTTGATGTGACAAATCTTTGACTACAACCCATGTTTTCCTGTACATATTTTCTTTCAAGAAAATTCATCCTATTTTTTGGCAATTACTTTTTTCTTATATCGTTAATATATTTTTCCTTGTTCTTTAAACACTTTGTCTTCCTTCCTCTCCTTTAAAGCCATATACACACACAAGTCTAACTCTTGTCCACATGAAAACCCTTAAAATATTCAAAGGTATTATACGTCTACTGCATGACCTTTCTCTTCTCTAGGCTGAACATCCTCTATTCCTTAATCTCTTCTATAGAAAGATCTCAAATTCAGACACTCCTCCTGCCCCTCCCTGTGTACATCAGTCTATCAATATCTCACGTGGAACGGCCTCCCATTGCAATGAATAAAATAGTTGACTTATGGCCTGACCAGTAGAGAATATGGTGGTTTCTTCATTCCTAAATAAATGGAGATATTCGCACCTTTCCAATCCCAACTTGCCATAACCCAAGAGATTTTGCCCAATTTTTGTAAATATCTTATTTCCTTGACTCAGGATCCTTATCAATAGAAGAATCTTCAGATGATACTGAATTCAAATCTCATGATGCCCATAGACATTAAGGGAGGTAGGAAATATACTCAAAAAATTACATTCATCCCCAGTGAATGTTGTCCTATTATAAACTATTTTTCAACCCTGTCAAGGACCTTTTGCATACCTATTCTATCATTTAAAGTATTTGCTATCTCTATTTTTAACCATCTCTCCATGTGAATATGTATCATTTTGTACCTTCATCAAAACTATTAATAAAAATGGAAAATGCATTGTGGCAAATGACAGGGTATAGAACAGACTACTAGAAAACTTCATACATACTGAAACAGTTTACCATTTATCATTGTGGAGAGAGTAATTTGAACATTTACTAATCCCTTCAATCATATTTGGTCCCAGTCTATTCTTCTCCATTTTATCAACTGAGATTGCAAGTCCAACACCCATTGGAATCCCATTTCCCTGCACAGCAATGGTTCAAAATGCCATTCGTATACTTTGTAGGAGACTAAAATGCCATTAATCTAAAACAGATTTGCACTCCATTGGAGTAGCTACATACTCCTCTAAAATCTGTTCACAATCTTAGGATTTCATTCTCTTTACAAATGCTAGTTTTATCTTTTGATTCTCAATAGAGTTCTAAAAGGAGGGGGCGGAATTCTGATGTTTTTGCCATTCATCAGCATTACACATTCCTTTTGTGATCTTTCTGGATATATTGTCTTTTGTATCTTTTGCAAATATTCTCTAAAGTTTGAAAGAAGTGAAATGAAAACCTTCTGGTCTCCTGATAAAATCCCCAATATCCCTATGGGCCAAGTACTCTTTCTCATCCAATTTATTCTCCTAAATCACTTCATAATTATCTGGGCCATCTCTGGTTTTGAAACATGTCCTTAATTTGCCAAGTTGGACTGCTTGACTTTATCTCTCCGGTAGAAACATCCTCTCCTGACCCACAGATACCCCAACACCACCTCTAACTCCGAATGAGTGGGAAGTACACATAATCACCTAAATATATTATCTGTCCTCCCTTTTCCTCCTATCTGGGCCTTCATTTTTTCACAACTCCAGGTGGTTTCTTTCACATTGGAGTTTAAGGGAATGGGACCATCTGGAAGTGTACCATATATAATTTATGGTATTTTCTTTCAAAAATGTGATCCTGCATTTTGAATTTCAGATTAATATGAACTGATCAAAGTAGTGAAGAGTGTTATTGTTTAGTGTCTGTTGTTCAGTTGTGAAAAATCATATAGCAAAAGCAAAAGTTAAGTGTTCTTAGAGAGGTGTGGTAAATTGGTTTGGAGTAGTTGAAAAGAGATAGGTTAATTATTCAGAAAAGGACAGGTAAGGCAAACACTTACAAAGCAGATAATATTTGGGCTGGGCCTTAAAGCGTGAGCAGCATTTTTCATAATAGAGACGTGGAAGAAGGCTTTTCTTAGCAAAAAATAGCCCATTGTTCTTAGAACGCAGGATGCATAGCAGTGAGTGAAAGCAAGTTTGGAAAATGAAATTGAGCCTTCAGCTCAAAATAATCCACATACCAAAGTGGCACCCTCTTGGGGGGAGGGAGGCTATCCTGAACCTCTTCGAAATCATTGGCTATTTTTCAAGAGTTGGTGAGAACACCTTGACTTAATAAAACTGTACTTGAGTATTTAATTTTCTGCCTTTAGGTTAAAAAAACATGTGAGCATGCGAGGGCAGTGAGAATATCTGTTTTGTTAACATTATGCCCCAGAACAAAATATGTAGAAAGTGGCCAAAATATTTTTTGAGTAAATGAAATCCCTGATGACACACATGGTTTACATGATTATCATCACCAGCCATGTCTGGCATAAACATGTGGATCAAAGTGAACTTTTAGACAGGTAACAACTCCAGGTTAGTTTGCTTCTCAAATACTGTTTTTCCAAAATTCAAACCATGACCTGGGACCTAAGAGGGGGGAAGAGGAGGTGGGAAAAGACACACATCTGTAAGCACCTAACCAAATAGGGAGGGATAGGTGCCAGTCACACAGCCTCCAGACTTGGCGTATATCGTCTACATTTTTTGTCTGAGAAGGGAGGGAGAAACTGAAGTGTAAATTATGCATTATAAAAATCAACCAGCAGCTGTGTGCCCTTGCCTTCTGCTCTAATGCATAGCTCTGAGGCTGCTCTCACTGAGTGGTAGAAAGGTAAATGGAGACCAGATGTTTGAAGGTGACACACAGACTCTAAATGAGAACTGCTGCTGTGGACAAGATGAGAAAACTAAATCTTGCCTGGTGTAGAATTCTCTGAGAAGGAGGGGGGTTCAGTGCTGGGTCATCTCACTAGAATAGCCAGGCTGGTGGGTAGCCAAGCTCAAGTCCTCTTGAAAGAGGAGTAGGTAGTCCCTTCTCTAGAATGATTTGAAGGTGCCCCAAACTGGAACGAACTTAGGCATACATCATTCACATAACCACCAAGGGGATACAGGGCAGTTAATTCCAAGGATATGCATCCTGAATGAAGTCTAAATTTATACTGTGGTTGTGCCAATTAAGCAATGAGGCTGCCATTGTTGTCTCTGTGCATGGGGGTGGTGTTTGCCAAGCTCTATCATCCTCCCAGAAATTCAAATACCTGTGGCACAGGCATCCTCCTATGGCTCATATTTGAATCAAGGGTTTAATTGGACACCTCTGCTTGGCAGAACCTAGGTGATCTGTCTGTAGCCTTGTTGCAAAGGCAGCTGGGAATGTGGATTGCTGCTTCTATTTCACTCATGGAACGTAGGGCCTAAAAGATGCAGTGTGACCACAAACTTAACAATTGTTCACTATGCTGTGGTGGTTGTGTGTTTTGTTGTGGTTGTTGTCATTTTTCTTTTACTATATGTAGTTTCATCAAAGATTCAGCACTCCATATTTGAATCTTAAGATTGGACCAGCTTTCGAAGTTATGTATTCACTCAATTCATTTAATAAACAGCACTTAATTGTCAAAGTAAAACCCTTTATGCATTTGATTAATATTTGACAAACAACCAGTGTGGCAAAATAAAAACAGCTTCTGCTGTCTAACAGAACAAGTTTAGTCTCCAACCACCTCTTACTAGCTTTGTGAGCTTTGTAAAGTTTAATTACCTGTTCTTTTTTTATATATTTAAATTGGGCATATTGCTATATATACAATGTGATGTCCAAGTTAAGCTACACATCTGAGAGAATTGAGCAGTGTGCTAGACACAGAAGGTAGACTGAATTTATTGACCTCTTGTGCCTGTCCCAATTATGGAAAATGCATATACAAAGATAAACAAGCCATGTTCTATGCTTTCAAATAGCTAAGATTAACAAAGCTATTTAGAACAGAATGTTTAAAGTTCTTTAATAGAGCTATTTACAAGGTATTATAAAAGTATGGGATGAGGTGTAAGGTTTCTCACTGGACAAGTACAGGAAGGCTTCAAAGGAAAATGTGATGGTTAATTTTGTGTCAGCTTGACTGGGCCATCAGGTGCCCAGGCATTTGATTAAATGTTCTGGGTGTGTCTGCAAGGATGTTTCTGCATGAGATTAACATCTGAAGTCCTAGACTTCAGAGCAGACTGCCCTTCCCAACATGGGTGGGCCTCTTCCAATCAGTTAAATATCTGAATAGAACACAAAGATGGAGTAAAAGGGAACTTTTCCTGCCTAACTGAGCAGAAGAAATGGTCCTTTCAGGCCCTTGAGCTGTAACTTACACTGTGGGCTGTCTTATTTCTCAAGCCGTTGAACTTGGACTACAATCTACACTATCAGTTTCCAGCTTACCAATTGCAGATCTTGGGACTTCTCAGTCTCTATGAATGGGCCAATTCTTGAAAATTAATGACATGTTAAGCTACAACTTAAAGATGTAATTAGATGTCATTTAAAGATATTATATACCGTGGCACCTGGGTGGTTCAGTCAGTTAAGCACCCGACTCTTGGTGTTGGCTCAGGTCATGAACTCAGGGTTGTGAGATGGAGCCCCCTACATCAGGCTCCATGCTCGGCAAGGAATCTGCTTCAGATTCTCTCTCCCTCTGCCTGCTGGTGCTCTCACTTTCTTGCTCTAAAATAAGTAAAGAAAATCTTAAAAAAAATAAAGATATTACATACTGTATTTCCCTGGAGAACACTGACAAAGGAAATTATAAAATATCACTTGAAGGATGGTAGGAGTTTGTAGCATAATTAGGGGCATCATTCACTTGTATTTTATTTTACTTTATTTTAAATTCCACTGTAGTTAACATACAGTCACTTGTATTTTAAATTCATACCTGTTCTTCTATAATTAAAAAAGGCCACCAATGACTGACAGAATATTCCATATTTGTATTATGAGTCTGTAAACATACCTGCTTTTGTGACAATTGCACTTTTCTCTAGATTTGCCATGGCCACTGCAGTAGCTGTGAGCTAATGGCACTGTGAGGCACTTGCCACGTGACTGACCCAAACTGAGTTCTACTGTATCTTCCTGTGTAAAATACACAGTGGCTTTCAAAAACTTACTACAAGGAAAAGATGTAAGATCTCTCATATTTTTCTATATTGCTTACATAGTTAAATAGCTTAGATAAATTCAGTTAAATAACACATTAAATTTTTTTCCATTTCTGTTTTCCTGTGGCTGCCAGAAAATTTAAATTGCGTAGGTGGCTCATACTATATTTCTGTTGCGCACTACTGCTATTCATCCTGGACCCGCTGCATGGGTATGACATGGTTATTTACTAGAAATACAGAATCTTGGCCCCAGACCCACTGAACCATAATGTGCCCTTCAACTAGATACCCAGGAGACTTGTCAATACAGGAGAGTTTGTGAAGTACTGCTGTAGCCCATTGTCCTGAAAATACCCCTCTTAATTCTCCGTCTGTAGTAGAAGTTTCCTTTCTGAAGCTCTGATTCCTAGAGAGGCTGACAATAAAGATGATCCAACTTCACAAGGGGCAAGATTAGAATTCTGAATATGATTCTGTCTGTATGTAGGGTCCGGTTGTTAAAACACCATGCTTAGCAAGCTTGGGGCACAGAGCAACTTCCTTTTGTCATCAGTTTTGGGAAGGCGGGAGAATGAATTGTTTCCTCTTCTGTACCCATTTGTCTTCAATGGGCTGCTGCCCCAGCCTGGGGTCCTTGATGGTCCTCTAGTGCTTGCAAGCCTGCTGCAAGTCCTTTGTTCACCCGATGTTGCCAGTCCCTCTGCCCAAAGCTGTTAGCAGTTTTCCCTTCCCATCCTGCCCCTTTATCATCCCTCCTGATCATCCCCAAGGCCCTGCTTTTCTGCTTTCTCTCATGACAGCTAATTTTGTGCAAAAGTAATCTCAGAGTAAGGTGTTTGTGCTTGATAATAGCTTAATATTTTACCTCTCCTGTAGTTTTATTGCATTTTAATAGAGAGTTCCTGGAAATAAAATGGCTTATCTTAACTAGAGAGAATGAAGCAGAAGGGGTGGAATTTGGGGCATCATGCCAGGCCAGTGAGACAGTGTGGAAAGAAAGATCCTTTGGCACCATTTCTGGTTTCCATCTCTATAATAAATATTTGTTGGCATTGTCAGAATTTATTCAATATGAAGGTTACATATCTTAGAAGTCATTTCAATACGAGATAGAATTGATACAGATTAAAGGAAAAAGAATCATTAGAAAAAAATTAAGTCATTTAATTTTGTGCAAATATCGTGTTACTGGGTCTGCCTCTTGGTGGGTGTCAAGCCAAAAGACACAACCAAGACAACAGAAAAAGGAAGGATTTTACTTGTAACAAGTAAAGGACAACATCAGGGATATTTCCCAAAGCAGCCTCTTCTTGAACAACAACAACTGGGGCAGTTTTAAGCTAAAGGTGTGTACATACTCATGAAGGGGCTTGCCCAAGGGGGGAGTTCAGCATAGAATTGGGGGAAAAGTCGTCTCAAGGTGATAGTCCAGGTCAAAGTCACGATGCCCAGCAAGGGTCAACATCATCAATTCTGTCTTGAGTTGGTCTGGTATTTGAGTGCTCTAAGGGGTTTAAATTCTGCAAAGGTAACTCAAGTATGTGCGCCAGGTGAGTCTTCACTTTGAACCAGCACTGGGAGTTTGACCACTGATTTATTGTCCCTGTTATGACTAGGCTATCTCCTGGCCTGATAGTGGCTGTTTGTCCTTACTTTCTTTTCCCTTAAAATCATTATCCACTGGGGTCTATTTTGTATATCTCAGGAAGTTCTGCAATAAATGTTCTTAGGGCAACTAGTACTGGCCATACATAGATCACAAGATGGTTAGGGGTCTAAAATGAATTTTATGTCAAGAAAGTTATATCTTCAGGGGCCCCTAACTCTTACATTATCTTAAAATGAACAATCAGGACTGGAACTGAATATTTTCTCCCTTTTTACACTTGAGCTCAAAATACTCCCTTTTCAAAACCTTTTTTTAAAGTATAAGAAAAATACAGAAAAAACAATTTATCACAAAGTGACTATCCAAATGGTATCCACCTTGGTTAAGAAAAGATGTTCCAATAAATATAGCTTAGTTTAGATGTTTATTTTTCCATTTTATAGAAATGGAGACATGTCTAGCTTTTTCAAAATGGTTTTTAAAAGATTCAATCATGTATGCTGTAGTTGTCTAAATTTCCTACAAAAATAATCCACTGTATGAGTGAACTAGAATTAATGTGCATATTATAACACTGATGAAGTCTGGGTTGTTTGTAGTTTAGAGATAGTATGAATAAAGCTGATACAAATATTTTCATTCATGTCTTTTGTGCACAGGTGCATATATTCCTGATGAATGCAATTGCTTATAACAGACTGCCCCAAATCTGGTAAAAATGTATTTTTCCCTCACACACCTCTACGTTAGTTGAAATGTCTTGTCTTCAGACTGGTATCTAGGTTCTGAAACCAGCAGGTATCTCAGGGCATATTCGTATAGTGATAAAAGAATCAAAAGAGCATGAGCCCCACTGCACGTGTATATTTCATGCCTCTACTAGCATCACATCCATTGGCATCCCATTGGCCAAAGTAAGTCACATGATCAAGCCTAAACTCAAAGAATGGGTAAATACACTCCACCCGGTACCATCCCATGGTAAGGGGATACAGATGTAATATCTGTACAGAGAGGAACTGACACCAACAATTCCATGTAGCACATGTTATAGGTATGATGAACTTTAGTAGATAGTCCCAGGTAGTTTTCTGTTTATGCACCCCCTGTAGTAGATGACTGTTCTCCATGGCTCCACTAGTGAACTATTTATGGTATTTATGGTATTACGGTTTTTAAATTTGCTATTCTGTTGTGAGAACACTTGCATCCTATAGTTTTCACTTGCTTTTTACTGATCATTAATAAGGCTGTACAGCTTTAAATGTATTGGCTATCTGAAAGGTGCTCACTTTACATTTACTAAAATTGGAACAGTCTTAAAATTTAAAATTGAATTTAAAATTTTGAAGTGGAAGGTTTGAGAAAATTTGTGAAGCATCCCATATTTTTTTACCCTGTTATCTCCTGAACCCCTGGTGTCACTATCAAAGCCTCCTATCCCCAAGGAAGGGAAGGAAGAGACGTCGTACTCTTTTTGATACTCTTCCCTCTACCTAGGATACTCTTTTTTTCCTTACCCTTCTCAGTGAGATAACTTCTAAGATAGTCCAAGGGTCAGCTCTCCTATGAAGTCTTTGCCTATTCACCAACTCCAACTCCAAATGGACTTTGTTATACCTCCATTGTGCCCTCATTAAGGACAAGGGCCATGTATTACTGATCTTCGTATCCCTAGTACCTAGTATCCATAAATGGATAAGTGAAAATTTTTCTACAATAGCATGCTTTTTACAAGTTGTGTGATGGGCAAATGACGTAACTTCTATGACCTTTGACTTTGTATCTGTAATTGGAGGTGAGAATAGTTCCTCATATAGTTATTATAAGATTTAAATGACATAATGCAAATATATATTTTACCATGCTAGCACAATTTCAGTGCTTAATGAATGATAGTAATATTATCACTTAAAAACTCTCAATGCCTTGCCCACTTTTCACTGGAGAAGATTGCCTCTTTGAGGGATTTGTAGAAATTCTTTATACATTCTGGATATGAGCCTTTTGTTGATATATATACTTTATTCCACACTACGGCTTATATTTTCCTTCTCTTAATAGTGCCTTTGATAAACCAATCTGTTGTTTTAATGTAGTCACAATTTTAATAAATGTATTCTAATTTGTCAGCCTTCTACTTTATAGTTAGTGTTTATATTAGTTTTTAAGAAGTCTTGCCAGGGGTGCCTGGGTGGTTGGTTGGGTATCTGCCTTCAACCCAAACATAAAGTAAATAAAAGTATTTATAATGAAAATTATCATCTTGTATCCAACCTGAGTCAATGGTTTTAGTATTTGTCCATTAATCATAATGTTTGCTTTAAGTTTTGTTTAGCTACTCAGTACTAGAGATAAAACAAGCTGCTTCTATGCCTATCTTGCTAAAAAGTTTTTGAGATTTCAGAATTTTTTATACATAAGCAGATATTGATATATCTATTTTATTTTAATTCATGTGGCACTGTAAGATACAGAGAGATTCTATGTCCCTTTATCCAGTTCCCCTCCATGGTAGCACTTCTCAAACTTAGTATAATATCACAATCAGGATACAGATAGTCAAGATACAGAACATTTTCATGACAACAAGGATCCTTTATGTAGATTTTGAAAACAACACCCACTTCCTCCATAACGCCTGGCAACCATTAACCTGTCATCCATATCTATAATTGTGTCACTTCATGAATATTATATAAACAGAATCATAGAATATGTAACCTTTTGGAATTGGCTTGTTTCAATTAGCATAATTCTGTGGAGATTCATCAAGGCTGTTGCATGTATCAACATTCCATTCTTTTTTAAATTGTTAAATAGTATTCCATGATATGTGTGTACCACACACAAGATCGTATAATTATTCATGCATTGAAAGATATTTGACATGTTTCCCATTTTCAGCTATTATGAATAAAGCTACTACAAACAACTTAGGGGAAAAAATTAGTGTGTCTTTATGAGAATGTAAGTCTTCATTTCTCTGTAATAAATGCCTAAGAATGTAATTGCTGCTTTAAATATTCCATGTGGAATATATATATATATTAAAGATTTTTATTTTAGAGAGCATGCATATGCATGCAAACACACATGTAGGGGGAGGGGCAGAAGGAGAGAATCTTTGCTGAGCAAGGATCCCAAGGTGGGGCTCGATCTCATGACCCATGAGATCATGACTGAGCTAAAACCAAGAGTCAGACACTTAACCAACTGAGCCACCCAGGTGCCCCAATGTGTGGAATATATTTTTTAAAATATACATTGCAAAAGATCTTTTTAAAAGATTTTATTTGAGAAAAAGAAAGCAAGAGAGCATAAGCAGGAAGGACAAGCAGGCCTCCTGCTGGGCAGGGAAACCAACATGGGCCTCAATCCCAGGACCCTGGGATCATGACCCGAGCTGAAGGCAGACGCTAAACTGACTGAGCCACCCAGGCATTCCCCCCAAATTTCTTATTAGTAATCTCATGTTTCCACATCCTTACCAGCCTTAAGAGTCATCACTTTTTTATAAGCCATTCTGATAGGTATGTAGTAATAACTCATTGTGATTTTATTTAAGATTTTGTTCAGTAGAATGAGAGAGAAAGAGCATGAACAGGAGGTGAGGGGGGAGGGAGAGGGAGAAGCAGACTCCCTGCTGAGCAGGGAGCCCGAAGCTGGGCTCTCTCTGACTCTGGGATCATGACCTGAGCCAAAGGTAGATGTTTAACCAACTGAGCCACCCAGGCACCCCCGTTCATTGTGGTTTTCATTTGTACTTACCTAAGACTAATAATTTTTTTTAACAAGGGACTTCTATTTCCATTATCTTGAGATGGTATCTCCAGGTCAAATCAGATTCTATCGTGAAACAACTAAGAGACTAGTCTGTGGGGTCTTGTCTTCCAATTATGTATTCACATTTGGAAGTCATTCACTTGGTATTCATTTTTCTACCATCTGTGTCACTGTGTCCTGGTGCCTCTAATTTGAATTTCAAGCTCTTAAAAGATTTCTTTAACTTACCCAATTTAGTTTGGATTCTTATTTCAATCTGATAGCTACTGACCACTTTCCCCATATGATTGTAATCAGGATCGACCGTTTAATTTTGGGGGTCCAAGACAAGAAGAGATTTCTTTTTCTAAAATGAAGAATTACAGTGACAGGAAAGCATCCAACCAAACACCCTTCTAAGCATAGAGTACTGCATGACTGGACAGGTGGCATGCCCGTGATGCCAGCTAAGGCTGATGATGTTGAACAGGTTTGTGTTTATTGGCTGTGTATGTATCCTATTTCATGGAATGTCTCTTCATTTCTTTTGTTTGATCTCTAAATAGATTGTTCTTGAGACTTAAGAGTTCTTTGTACATGCTAAGTAGTAGTCCTTGGTCAGATATTTGGTTTGCAAATATTTTCTCCCATTTTAGCTTTTTTTTTTTTTTTTAAATCTTAATGGGGTCTCTTATAGAGCAAAGTCTGTTTTAAAATTTTGAAGTCCAATTTATAAACTTTTCCTTTTATGGACTTTTTATATGAAGTCTAAGATTTTACATAACACTGGATTGTAAAGATTTTTTCCTATGTTTCTTCTAAAAGTTTGATAGTTGAGGCTTATAATCCATTTTTAGATTAATTGGTATATAAAGTGTGATACTTAGCTGGAGGTTTGCTTGTTTTTGCCAATGGATATTTAATTTTTCCTACACCATTTGTTGAAAAGCCTCTTCACTAAATTACTCTTGCACTTTTGTTAAAATGTAGCTATATTTTTGAGGGTTTATTTCTGAATTCTCCGTTCTGTTTTATTGAGCTACGTGTCAATACTAGGTAGTCTTGATTACTATAGTTACACAGTAAGTTGTGAATTCAGGAAAACGAATTTCTCCTACTTTGCTTTTCAAAATTTTTTAGCTTCTCTAGTACCTTTTTCTTTTCATAAAAGACTTAAAATTTGTGCCTGTATCCACATATATACATAAGTTTTCAAGATTTTGATAGAAACTGTGTTAAATCTTTACATCAGTTTGTGGAGAATCCACATATTTACCACATTGAGTCTTCTAAGCATGAAAATGGCATGCCTCTGCATTTAGATTGTTTAAAATTTCTTTCATCAGTGTTACATGGCTTTTAGCATATAAGGTCTGCACACGTTTTGTTCTATTTACAGCTAAGTATTTAATTTGTCAAACAATTCTAAATTGGTTCACTGTTAGATTGGTTATTGTCTAAATGTGTTCTGTCTTGCTAGGCTCTGCTTCGTTTCTCCTGGGCTTTGTTTTGGCTGTACACATTGGTGTTTCCAGGCTGCCAGCTTTTTTACTTCCAAGTCTGTGAGGCAAAAAGAAAACCCAGAGAATCCACCACCAGGTTATTCCTTGGATCCTGAAGTTTTTAGCCAGGTTGCCTTTTCCTCTCCACCTTTCAGAGTCATCTTAAAATAGTTCTAGAAATAATTTTCGTGGTCTTATGTTGTATGTAGCAGGAGGCATAGGGAAAAGTACATCTATTTCATCTTCCTGGAAGCCATGGTCTTGTTATAAATCAAACCTCTGCCACCAGCTGTTCTCATATTGGATCTGTGGGCTGTAGAAGTTCATGGAACCCTTCTGGAGGTATCCATCAAGGGAGGGTGATGAGCTGATAGAATTGTGGCACTCCCAACATTGCCCTAACCATAAAAGCTAGTTATTTCTGTGAAGAGATAGTCTCTATGTAAATGCATTCTACTGTAAAGTCTGGGAGACCACCATTTCACAGATCATGGCCTTAGGATCATGCAGCCATTCATCATGATGATGGTGAATGGGGGCAAGAAAGATAAAAATGAGATGTTGTCATTTCTTGCTAAAAGAGCTGGTGAGAGGAGAACATCTACTCTTTTCTTTTCCTCACCCCAAAAGAAGTGAGGTAGAGACAAAGGACTTGAAACTTTTGATGTCTGTGTAGCCCAATCCTGTTACCTCTCATTTTTTTTAACAGAAAACAGACAAGGAATCAGGTTTCCCATGAACCTCTCTATCTGGCTGAAAGGAGAGGGTTAGAAGGCTCTAACATTGAAAGGATTTGGATGTCCTGAAATATTTTCTATAGATGACAGTTTTGGGGAAGAACGTTGATCTTGCTGCTGTCTCAGCAAGCTCTTGCCAGGCTACAGGTCTACTCACTAAAGAGGACTATTACCTCTTTTCAAAGACCTCTCTGTTGGCTTATCCTTGCTATGTAGAAGCCATTGTTTGGAATGGCCTTCGCCCTCTTCAGGTGCAAATCCCCAGGTGGTATCCTCTGATTCCAAAGGAAACACGCCAACTTGCACCACCTCAAAAGGTCTGATGTGGAAAATCTACCTGAGGGCCTTACAGAATGCATGTTGTATTGTCCCCCTTGGAGTTAAATTTCCCAGAGCAGTGACATTGGGCATTTCCCTGGGAGCAGCAGGGAAATGCTGACTGGTACGAAATACCCCAGTAGAATCTGTTTCTATGTCTATAGGAAAGATTTCAATTGCTGTATAACTCCAATATCATCACAGAGCGCCTACCCCTCCCAGATGTAAATAAACATGGCTCAGTCCTCAATTTTATAGCATGAGAAAAAAATCTAAATTCTGCCTTACAAGTCCCATGAATTTCCAGGACTTAGTTTTTAATGACACCCCTATCTTCAGCTCTTATTCCATGGTAGGGAAGTGTGTTCTCATTCACTGTGAGTTCTCTCTGAAGCTAAATTCAGCCAGTTTTGCAAAACCTTCTTCAAATACAGCAGGCATATATACCCTTAATGTATTTCACTGAATGTTTACGTTCAAGAGGAGGGGCTGTGCTAGAATCCATGCAATTCCCTGTCTTTCTTGGCCTCTTACCAGGCCTCCCCATTGCAAACCCTGTTGTCTATCTGCTTCTTTTGAGGACTGACCTCAGCTCAACTTCAGCTGGGTGTCTTCTGCTGTCTTTCTAAATAAGCACATTTCAAACTCTTCTAATGTTAACACTCATTACAATGCAGTGCAATTGACTGTTGATGTATTCTCCCAGGATTACAAACTGTTGAGAGAAATCAACTGTCTTTGTCAACATGGTAGATTCTGTGCCTATCAGCGTGGGCAGCACAGATTACATACTCATGTACATATTGATACATTAGGTTTGTATCAGTACTGATACAGCCATGATTTCTCTTTTTGTTCGAGAGAAAGTTTCTAGTGCACTTTGTTCCAAGATGTTTCTGCTTTATACACATACAAACACACAATTAGGATGATTTATTTAAGAAATTCTTTGAGAAAGTTATAAATGATCTGAACCTGGACCTTCATATTTTTTAAAGAATTGGGTTAATGATTAATATCTTAGAGATGTATACTACCTCAGAGTTACAGAAGCATATCTTCAGTGTAACACCAGTTATCATACATTTCAGGTTTTCAGGTAAACCATATAAGAATGATTCAAGTATCTTAAGATTTTTTAAAAAAGTCTTCTAGTGAAAATTCAACAATACCCTAATATTTTCTCTCAGTTACATATTGTGGTTTTAAAATATCCCAATTTCATATTTACAACAACATATTTTAAAGATATTTAAATATATTCTATAAAGGAATTAAATGAATTTTTTGTATAGATTATTCAGAACATCTTAAGGCTTTTTAATTATACACTTTTATTTTTTGGAAAATTATTATAAACCTATCTTACCTCTGATTAACTTGGGGGGGGACATTCCCATATGGATAAATATAAATGGCAGAAGTAGAAGTGGTTTAGTTTTAATATGATTTTATGGTTAACTTGAAGCATTTTTTTTAAAGTTATTACATAACATGCCTTGAGTTTGAATTGTGGTTAAAAGAAGCACCATTTTATATTCCACTTTAGTTGATCCTTCTAGAACTCCTATGCGCTGACTAGCATGTACTATTAACTCCATCTTACAAGTAAGATTAAGTGGTTGGCGAATTACGACACCAAAATTTAGTGATGGATGTGAGGCTTTAATACAGGTCTTTGGTGATTTCCTCCTGTAAAATTCTAGAGAAGGAAAGCGAAGACCTAAGAGAAGCAAGGGTTTCAAACACCAGTGTTTTCAAACGAATTTTGAAGTAGCATTTTAAGGTAGAATTTTAGAATTTAAGGTGGAATTTAGAGATGTCTCTAAGAATCTAGCTCCATTGTGCTTTTCAGTGCAAACAACATAGCAGGCAGTTGCTACTATTTCTGCCTGATAAAGCTTTGTATACATTTGGCCTCTTGCTTTGGAAGATAAATGAGCTCACTTCAGGGTTCCATCTATAGGCAGATGATTGAAATTCAGGGAGGTGTTTTTATGTATTCAAGAGAGTATTTCTGTCACTGCCTTTCTACATGGGAGGTCTCAAAGGGAGTGGATGGATGGAAACAGGAGGGAAGATTGTTTATTGGAAGGAAATGAAAGGGATTAGTTTCTATGGAGGCCAGGGAGGTGACCTAGATTCACAACACTGGAATGTGTACTGTGATAGACACTTCTTAAAAGAGAGAAAGAGATCTTGGATAGAAGGCCTGGCTTAATTTCCAGCCAATTCACATCAAGTCTCTTTGAAGGGGTTTTCTGATCCCAGGAGAAGCTTTTATTTGATATATGTTTCATGTGCTGGGTTTATCTAGGGCTCCAATAATCACACAGAGCAGTTCTCCTCTGGATTACTCAGCATGCTCCTGGCCTCAGCAGGCTCCTTTCGGGGCTTTAGAGTTAAATAAACAAACAGGAATTCTGAAAGACTCACATGTGATTCTTAGGTCACAGTGTCCTTTTCAGAGTAACTATTCTTATTTCCCTATGAAATTGAAGAACAACTCTATGCATTAAAAAAAAAAAATTCCACAAAGATTTCTATTGTGTAAGAGGAGGATCAGTGAATGTACAAAGAGCGGTAGAATGGAAAATAGACTGTGTGGTTGCCTGTGTACTGAATGGTGTTATAGAATGGCCGGTAGTTGTTCAAACCACCAGATTGACCACCCCGGTAGTTAGACTTCCTCCAACTTTATTTCTGCAGCAAAGTTATAAAGAATGAATTTCCTGGAAAGGGGCAGGCTATATGCCCTATAAATTTTTAGGTCTTAACATCTCAGTGCACGTTTGTGTGTCTTCCACCATGACTGTTTAAGTTCTTGGGGGTAGAGACCATGACGGTGTGCGTGCATGTGTGGGTCTATCTTCCTATCTCCAGCAGCTAGCAAAAACCTAATTTGGAGGAGGTGCTCAGGGGGTGTGTTTAAAAAGCTCCCCTTTGGTTGACCATTACTACTTTGCAAACCGAAAGGTTCTTAAAATAACTCCTTTGTGGTTCAAAATCAACAGTATGAATAAGTATTGAAATGGCGCCAAAATTCAATGCTGTTCTAGATGCTTTTAGTAGTGGTTCAGTTTGCTCTTTACTTACAATATAAGTGGCAGATCACACAGAAGCTATAGCCAGATTCTAGGGGTTTGAGTTCCAGGCTCAGGAGGCCCAACCATGTTTCCAATTATGATTGGAAGAAATGCGGAAATCATTGGATATAATGAAGTAACCCTCAGATCTCTCCCCAGAGCTTCAGACCCAGATGCTCACGGTTGCCACGTGCACAATACAGACCCGGCAAAGTCCTTCTCTAAGTTGCATCGGTGGCGGCCCTCCTTTCCTCCCTCTCTGAGCAGACATCCTAGGCACCTGCCCATCTGCAAGGGCCAGAAATTGGAGAGCTACTCTTGCGTCCTCCTCCCTCCTTGTCCCCTATATAGTACTAAGCGCTATAGGTTCAACTTTCTAAATATCTTGCAAATCTGCCTGCTCTTTTTCCACCCTAGTGCCATTGTCAGAATATAGTTTCCTACCTTAGAATCTATTTACCGCATTTCAGCCCAAGCGAGAATTCCAAAATACATATCTGATAGTGGCATTATGATAGAGTCCAGATTTCTTAAAAACAAAAGCCATAAATAAGCATTATTAAGTATGTTCTATACACAAGGCACTGTGCTGGATGCCTTTCGCACATTATCTTCCTGAATCCTCTGAGCAACTCCATGAGTTAAATAGAAATATTATAACTTTCAAATGAGTAATATGCATTTTAGAGAGACCAAGTGATTCCGCCCCCCCCACCCCAAATCAGACAACGGGTAGTGGTAGAGTCAGGATTTAAACCCCAACAGTCTTACTGCTTCATTCAAAAATATGATTCCATTTATTATATTCATAGACAAGTCTGATTTACCTTGTGAATTTCAAATTCTCTTCCCAAAACTCTAGGATTTAATTACACTGAAATTATTTGGTTACTTTTGTTTCATCATTTTTTAAAAAAGATAGAGAGCATGAGCAGGGTAGGGGCACAGTGAGAGGGAGACTAGCAGACTCCCCTGCTGAGTCTGGAAGGCTGACACTAGGCTTGATCCCAGGACCCTGAAATCATGACCTGAGCCAAAAGCAAGAGTTGGATGCTTAACTCTCTGAGCCATCCAGGTGCCCCTTGTCTCAATTTTTATAACCTCTGGGATTCTGGCTTTCAGTTTGCCTTTCCTCTGTCTTGACTTTATCCTAACTCCTACTCAGGTTAGGTGCTACTTCTTCCAGGAAGCATTCCTTGATTTTCCAAGTGTATATCAGAAGATTGAAATCATACAGATTATCTTTTCCAGTCACAATAGAATGTTTTTCTTCTGTAGATTTCTAGTTTCAAAGATACACAAAAATGAGGAAATTAAACAACCAATGGGTAAAAGAAGAAATTGGAGGGCATTAGAAAATACTTAGAGATTAATGAAAATGAAACACAACATTCCAAAATTTATAGGATGCAGCAAAAGCAGTGCTGAAAGAAAAATGTATAACCGTAAATACTCATATTAAAAAAGATCTCAAATTAATAACCTTACTTTAAACCTTAAGAAATGGGGGGAGGGTAACTAAACCCAAAGCAAATAGAAGGAAGGAAATACTAAAGGTTAAAAGAGAGGTAAATAGAGAATGAAGGAGAAAAAAAGAAAATGATACTAAATTACTTTAAAAGATGAACAAAATTGAGAAAGCTTTAGCTAGATTGATTAAGAATGTTTACTCAAATAAATTGGGGACATCAATCAGTACCAACATTACAGAAATAAAGGATAATAAGAGTATTGTATGTAGAAGAAGAATTTGTATCCTTACCAAACAACATATTAAAAAACACACAACTGGGACACCTGGTGATTCAGTTGGTTAAGCATCTGCCTTAGGCTCAGGTCATGATCCCAGGGTCCTGGGATCAAGTCCAGCATGGGTTCCTTTTTCAGCGGGGAGCCTGCTTCTCCCTCTGCCTGCTACTCCCCCTGTTTGTGCTCTCTTGCTCACGTGCTCACTCTCCCTCTGAAAAATAAATAAAATCTTTAAAGTAAATAAATATGCAACTGATGAATCATTGAATACATCTGAAACTAATGATGTACTACTATATGTCAGCTAGTTGAATTTAAATTAAAAATTTTTTTATAAAGCTGCTAAACAAAAAAAAACTGAAAATGGATCAATGACTTAAAGGCAAAGGCTAAAATTATAAAACTCTTAAAAGAAAACATAGTGTTAAATATTCATGACCTTGAATTTTAGAATAGATCCTTAGGACACTAAAAACATGAACAAAAGAAACTATACTTCATAAAAATTAACTTTCATGCATCAAATGCCATTATGAAAGTTAAAAAGCCTACAGAATAGGAAAAAATATTTACAAATCCTATCTGATAAATGTTTAGAATCCAGAATATATAAATTTGTGCAAGTACACAAACAAATTACAACTTTATAGTTTTTGGTAGACAATTCTTTGCCTTCTTGGTTAAGTTTATTACTATTTGATTCCTTTTGATGCTTTTAAATTGTTTATCAGTGTATGGAAAGACAATTGACTTTTGTGTGTTTGATTTTGTATCCTGCAGCTGCTGAATTTTTTAGAAGTCCCAAAAGCACCCCCACCTCACTCCCACCCCGCGAAATCATTGGAGCTTTCTATTTATAGGATCGTGTTATCTATAAACAAAATTTTACTGCTTCTCTTCCAGTTTGGATGACTTTATTTTTCTTATCTCATTGCTCTGGCTGGGACTTTAGTACTATGTTAAATAAAAGCTAAAGCAGGCCTACTTGTCCCTGATCTTAGAGGAAAAGCTTTCAGTCTTTCATTGAATATGATGTTAGAATGCACATTTGCAGTGCAAGAGGAAAACAAGAACTGATGAATTTGTTTCAAGATTTGTTCTGTAGGTAATATGACAAAGGTACTTCAAATCATAATCTCCTGATGTAGAAATAAACCTGACTTCACTTTAAGCAGAAACACTCTCCTATATTTCCCTGGGTTATATCCTTCTTACTTTGTGTATTCGACTAGAATATCTCGTTCTCTTAAACTATTTAGAAATTCTTGGTTATGAAATCTAAAAATGAATCATGCCTCTTCAGCTGAATGTACCTGAATGTAAACTGTTTTGTGTTTTTCAGAAGATGCCTATAAGACCCAGGTTAGGATCGACAATGAGCCAGCTTATTTGGACATTTTGGACACTGCTGGTCAGGTAGGTAATTTTCTTAGATCTCTTCAATTTCTGAGGCCTAAATTTAGGCTTTAATCTCAAATACAGTTACCACAAAGAAGAGTTTAACAATTCAAACAGGACAAGAGCAAATTTGCAATAGTGATGAGAAATTAAATAAAAGAATTGGCAGGAAAATGTGACTCATTGCCAGCCAGAATATGTTAACATTACTTTAATTTTTTAAATATAAAAATATAAGTGTAGATATAATATTGCCATCTAAGGTTATAAAATTAACGGAATAGTTTATTCTTCCTCAGATATATGCAAAACTTATCTTAGACCCTAATCTGGTGATAGCTTTTATTTAAAAAAATTTAGTGACATAAAGAAGGGAAGTCTACTTAGCATATATGCTCATGGAACCAAGGCTAGAGACAGTTAGGTGGAATGGATGACCTAACCAAGATGTAGTGTAATCTAGTACATTAATTTACAAATGTATAGATAGGAACAAGGAGAAGGAAGACTAGGAGGTGGAGAGCATTGTTGGTGTATATAAAAATATGGGACCAAAATACTATGTGGCAGTTACAAGTAAAATGGGCAAAGGAGTCAGAGTAAAAATCTTTAAAAGCCTTGCTGTATTTGGGGGGAGGATGGAAATTTTATTTCATTTCATACCTTAAATATAATCATGTTAAAATATAAACATATCAAATGCCAGACATAAAACATCTCTCGATTGTAAACCTAAAACTGTTCTTAAAAAAAAAAAAAGTCTTAGAAATATAACTTAAAAACTAGCAGAGAGGAAAGGGAAAATAAATAAAAAATGAATACATTTTGAAGTTGAAAAGAAAGAAGAAAGAGGAAACACAATAAATCTATCAGGAATCAAAATAAATGGAAATGGAGATATTATCTCTCCCAGAATAGTCAAGTAAATTGTTGGCATTATATTGAATAAAAGAACAAAACTAACCTGTACTTCTTTGGTTTAAAAGAGACAGAGAGTACAGAGAGTTAGCAAATCAAAGAATGATTGGGGAAAAAAATAGTCAAAAGGTAACCAAACCCAAAGTGGGTACATCTGTATTAAAATCAGACAAAATAGATTTTATTGCAAAAAGCATTATTAAGGTGTAAAAATGTCAGATTGCAATAGGAAAAAAAATCAAAGATAAATTCTGGTCTATAATATTCAAGACAAATGTATAAATCTAAAAAGCATAAATCTAAAAGCCTGTATAGTGGGAAACTTTAATGCGCCTCTGTCAGTAAGTGCTACATCAAAAGGTAGTGCAATTGTAGATTTAAGAACACATTCGACTTAAATGGAATGCTGCAGTCAGGATGTAAGCAGGTATTCTCATCACATAAACTTTTATCCTTTTATTGATTTTTAATCTCATTGCAAAAAATGGTCTATAGGAGATTATTTGATATATATAATTTTACTTTGTGGCTTAAGATGTGATAAATTTTTGGGATATGTTTAAGCTAGTGGCTACTTCTCCAGCAGGAAGGAGAGAGATACAAATTGGACTTCAGCTATACATGTAATGATTCATGTCTCATAAAGTTCTGATTAAAGAAGAATGTTAACAGTTGAAAACCTAGGTCATAGGTACACAGACCTTCATTACATTGTTTTCCTTTTGTACTTAAAGAATGTATATGTTGAAATGTTTATTATTTCATCTATTTGATGTAACTATTTAAAAAAAAACTGCATTAACTGGCTTATTGGTATAAGCCACTGGAAATACATGGTTTCTTTCTATATTTATGAGATATATTAAGACTTTGAAATTCATATATTAACAAACTCATTTATTTCGAGAGACATTTGGATAATGGGCTTATGGTGGGGGAGGAGGGCTGAAGCCATTGGGGCTATTTAGAATGGAGAAATTATTTCAGTTACTTGAAAGAGCTGTGTTATGCAAGGGAAAATATACTTCTTTCCAGGGGACCTTTAAGCCTAATTGGAAGAAGATTGAGTATGTTAAATTTCACTCAATATAATATATCTGTAATAACTGAAATACTAAAACCAAAATAGTCCTCTAGAATTATGCTTTGGTAGAAGGTGAAATCCTTTGTATTTCTAATAGCCATGCAGTCTACAAGTATGTATGAGCACTTACCTGGTCACATTTGGTACTAATGTAACCACAGATATCTGGATGTTTCTCCTCCCCATTGGTGTAGGTTTGGCCATGTCAATGAAATGTAGGCAGATGACTTAACCTGCTAGTTCTGAGTCAAGATCTTAAGAGGCACTGCTATGCACAAAGATGAGGCAGGTAACCCTTGGTCTCAGGAGAAGGAGAGAAACACATGGAACAGACCTGAACTCAAATCAAAGACTAGAGCAAAGCCCAGCCAACTCGTAGCCTGAAGCACATGTGCTCCAGCCACCACACAGACTGGTGAAGTGGAAAAACCACGAACACTAGTTGCTTCAAGCTCCTAAATTTGAGTGGATTTGTCATGTAGCATTATCATGGCAATAGCTGAACAATGCAGCATATTAAAGAAGCATTCATTAGTTCAGTGTGCCTAAAGATGAATAATAATACATGTTTGTAGATGAAATGGTAAGTGATGAGAGAGAAATCTGCATACATTGACTCAAGTGCTTTCTAATTCTGTGATTCTTTGCTCTGGAATCAATGAAAAACTTGTAAATAAACAACTTATAAAATTATTACATGTGTATACCCTTATTTTTCTGAGCAAGCTTGAATTGCAGCCAAACATAGGAATGCATCAGGCTCAAAAGATGGTGACTTGTTGGCTTCCAAATTATTCATCTCTCACATGCAAGAGATAATCTATACAGTTGAGTTAGTAAGACATATCACAGGGGACAGTAGAGAACACCATTGAAACACATTTAATAAAGCATTTTGTTTTCTTTTGTAACTATCCCTGTTCAACATTTGTTGAAATTTATTATCCTTACAACAAATCCAGGAAGTAGATAGAAAAGTTGTTGTTGCCACCTAGAATTGGAGTAAAATGGTATACAAAGAAATTACCCCTTGGAGGCAATACTGGTAGTAGGGCCAATTACCAAAGTGTTTGTGTTTGTGCTATGCACAAAGCCTTGCAGTACTACAGTAATCCCATGGAAGAATCGTTGGCTATCACCAAATGCCATGTTGGAAAGGACTTCTACCTTAACCATTCTTCCATTGTTTAAATTCTCTTTTCAATGCTCAATGCTCCTGCCAAATGCTCTTTAAGCCTGTGTTTGACCACTTCAATTGATTAGGTACTCTGCTTCTAGAAACAGAGCTTTTAGGAAACTTAAATTGTTTGTAAGGATTTTCTTACAATGCAATTATTTTTTCCTCTTTATAGTTCCTAACTATTGGTCTCAGATCCCTTGAAAAAAATTCTATTACTCATTTTATAAATAGAAAATGTAAGTCTTATAGAGGTTAAATGATTTAATTAAAACAACAGCAAGCTATTGAGCCATCTATTACCAAAGTCTGTCTGTACTCTTATTCAAGCTCTTTCTTCCTTTGTTTCTAATCCCTTAGTATCTATGAAGTACACTCCTACATCAAGAAAATGCAGTTGGTTGAGTGTCTGACTCAATTTCAGCTCAGGGGGGAGTCTGCTTGTCTCACTCTCCTCTGTCTCCCTCTGCCTCTCCCCCACATGCATGCTCTCTTTTTCTCTCTAAAATAAATAAATAAAATCCTGAAAAGAAGATAGAACAATAAAATTGGGCCTTTTCTTAAAATGCTTGAGGTTTAGGGCAATGGGAAAATACTAAATGTGCAGCAAATTGTGATAAGCAGTATAGCAGAAGTGTAGAAATTGTGGTAGTGGGTTATCTCAGATGTCTAAATTATTTCTGGTTCTAACCTAAATAAAAAAAATCAGTCAAAAATAGAAGGGCTTAAAAATAGTTTTTACATGGATTTAAGTGAAACTAACAAAATAAATTCAATTTAATTATAAATGTATTGCATCTCCCTCTTCCTTATTAGAAATAATAAAAGTAATTGTTCTCCAAACACTTCAAATTATATTTTTTTGGTATGCTAATATATCCAGTCACTACAACTTCCTAGACTGATGCATTCCCCCATTACCTGGCTTCCTCCTATATTAATATATTCTGAAGCAATGGGAAATGTCATTGCAGTCTTGTCTTTGGTTTAGCCCCTAACCAACTCTGTGGTCAGCCAACCTGGAACTAAGGAAGTCTAGAGATTTCTGCTGTCCTTCTAATACCCCCTCTTGCGTCCTCCTCCTCACTACTGCTGACTCACAGGCAAGCCCAATAGACAAATGTTATTTTATAGAGAAGAAGGAAGCTGGGAGGGGTGTTTTGAATGAAAGCCCTTTGTTAAAAAGCAAGAGTTCGGGGGGATGATAGTTTCTCATTGGCTGAGTTGCAGGGGTAGTCAATTTCTTAGAGATTCAATATATATATTGTTGAGGTCTGTAATTGATAATTACAGTGTTTGGCTGTATAATTGACAGCTCTTCCTGTAACTGATGTTGAGTGGTATGGGTCGTCCTTCTAGCCTCCTGACTCTACTTAAGTGAGGTTTCTCCTTAATTTTCACATTCCCCCCTTTTGATCAAGATCTTTCTCTGGGAACATCACCGATCAAAAGGCAGGTTTTCTACCACATTAGTGGTTTTGTGCGTCAGTGCCAGGAAGGATCTTTTCTGGTTGTCATGTTCTACATAACAAGGTAAATGCATAAGCAGTTGGAAACCACTTATGGCCATGTTTGGGTGACAAGGGAGGTGAGGAGGGAAAACGTTCAGGTACTTTTCATCTATAGTCCATATTAAGATCATAAACACTGAAGATCATCTTATTGGGTATAGCATTTTTACAAAAGTTTGACAGGCAACAAAATATAAAACTTAAAGTAATGATACAGAAGTAATAAAACAATTTCAAATTGTCTGATGGTTCTAAACTGGGATCTGAAGGTAGCGAACTGAAAATATTTAATGGCACTTATTCCACCTTAGGGGAGAAAAGTTCTTATGGAGGCAAGCCTAGAGTCATGTATGTCTCCTAGAAGTCCCAGAGTAAAGCAGGCACTGAAAGCAAAATAGTAACTACTACAAGGGTACACTGAAAGAATCAACCAAGTGCATTTGGGAAGATAGAGTGCAGGTATAAACAATGGAACAATAACTAATGAACTTTTTACAAAAATAGCAAAAATCAAGGATATATTAGTATCTCAAAAAGTGTTGGAAACAAATGTTTACCAATAATACAGCCTATAAGTTTGTAAATTTGGATTAAAAATCCAGTCAGATAATAGTTCAGATCAAAGACTTTTGTGGGCGCCTGGGTGGCTCAGTTGGTTAAGCGACTGCCTTCAGCTCAGGTCATGATCCCGGAGTCCCGGGATCAAGTCCCACACTGGGCTCCCTGCTCCACAGGAAGCCTGCTTCTCCCTCTGACCCTCTTCCCTCTCGTGCTCTCTCTCATTCTCTCTCTCTCAAATAAATAAATAAAATCTTTAAAAAAAAAAAAAAGACTTGTGAATTCTGAGCCTTCTAACCCTTCAGAAAAAGCAAGTGAAAAATTATGTTGTCACAGGGTCACGGTGCGGTTTCTGAAAGGCTATCACTAGGGAAAAAAAAAAAGATTCCCCCTTTCTCAAGGATTTGGGAAATGTGAAAAAGAGCATTTTCTTTCCACAAAACAGTAGAAGCAAACAGTGAGGAAAAGGTAGACAGGACTGGTTTGGACATCTTGGGAAAGTGGTGTCATCAGATGTTGTCTGCTGCTTCAATTCTGGGAAATCTTTACTTTCACCAGATGGTACGTAGGTCTAGTCAGAGTTTGGTGCTTTCTTTAGATGGATCACAAGAATCCAAGAGTCTATTCCTTGGAGTTTGGCAGGAAAGGATCCATTAGCAATACATGATAAGGGCCCTTCTCGTGAGGTTCAAAAGAATCATCCTGGAGGTGTCTTTTCAATGGACAAGATCTCCAGGTTGCAAGGTGTGACGTTTAAAGTCCTCTCCCAGGACTGCACTGTGAAAAGATTGCTCAGCTAAAGCGTGGTTGGTTTTTCTTCACAGAAGCGATTAGACCTTTACAATGTTTAAGTATATCTGTTTTTATTAACTGTGTGTCAAAGGAATTGGGAGTCTAGTACATTGGACATCTTGTGACTATCTCAAAGGGTGAGGGTCTGAGTTTCAGAGTGAATCTGAGATTTAGAAAGATCAACGGCAATGCTTTCGGCCAAGGTATTTAAAGAGGTCTACAAATTTTACCATTTGAGTCTTGGTAGTGCCATTAGTGCATTTGACTCGGAGGATTGAAGACGATATGCACAATGAAAGTGTTGTAAAACCACCCAAACAGCACAGACTTGTTGAAGCACCTGACCAGTAAAATGGGTTCGCTGATCACTATAGAGTTTAAGAGGGATCCCCTGGTGGGGTTCATCTTTTCTAAAAGAATTTTAGCCACAGAAGAAGCAGTGGCCGGTCTACAAGGGAAAATTTCAGTCCAGTGGAGGAAAAAAAAAAAAAACCATGCAAGCCATTACTAAAGCATATCAATATCCATGAGATGGGGGAAACTGTATGAAACCCATTTGTGTGAACAGGATTTCCTTGATTATAATTTAAACAGATGGGACAAATGAGGGATTTTTTGTGGCCTCATTAATATTTTCCCACCAATATTGGTTCAAGAATGCTATCATTGTCAGTAAGCTAATGGCTTAATGTCAATGGTATAGTAGTAAGTAGTGAGAATTTTAAAATTTCTCATAGGGCCAAATTGTTAGGTCCAAACCACAGTTCTCTTTTTATTGAATTACAATTACTAGATTGCCAATATTGTTATTCCTTCTCTGGGGCCAATTGTTGGATATTTCTTGTCAATTTTTCCAAGTTATCATTTGGGAGAATATCCTTTTGAACCACAACAGAGGTTTGGCTATTAGTTTCCTTGAGTGCATG